>NW_026623468.1:1004481-1031185 GCF_030028575.1 Malurus melanocephalus | reverse complement strand
CATGCTGACATGTCCCTGCTTTCCTTCTCCTTTCCATCACAAATCAGCAGGAATTGGGGCTCAGAAAGCGGAGCTGTCACAGGGTATCAACAACCCTGGTCCTAAAACATCCCCACGGGAGGCTCCATGTGCACAGCCCGAGGAGGATGGAGCATCCCTTGTAGGTCCTGGGGATCTGGCCTGGATTAACCCACCCTGTGGGCAGCAGGATGAGCCCTGATGGCACCTGGGGCTGAGCTTCAGTTCAGGCAGGGTGGAAACTCCCTATGRAGATATCCCAGCCCAGCCACACCTCAGGAAGACCCCAAGAGGCAGCAACACCTTGTCAACAGGATCTGCTTGGACCCTCATGACACCCTAAATCCTACATCCATGTCCAGGCCTTACACACCCTCCTCCAGAGTGACCCCGAGCCACGACAAGGGGCAGCAGACACCAGTGGCTGAGGACCTGAGGAAGGAAAGGGGGGGTTGGCACCCAGGAAAGCACCCCAAACTCGGCTCCCTCTGGCCTTTTGATATATGGGATCAAGGCAGGGACGTGGAACTCTCTCCTCCCGCCTGGCCCACTGCCGAGCTCTGAAAACAAAGCGCTTCCAAATGACAGGATGGCTGCATCTTTCCAACTTCCCATCCATCTTCCCCAATTCTTYGCAATAAAAGCCCCGTTGTCCTCAATAACAAAATGTGGAGCGAAGAACACCCCTGCTTCCTCTCCCTCTGTGCCAAAACAGCTCTATTACTGTCACCACTGCCACCAGCAGCCACTCTGGGAGAGGACTGCCACCTTTCCAAAGCCTGTGGAAAGGGGATGTGATCCCACCTGGGGTGGGTTTTCCCATAAAGGAATCATCCACGCTCCCTCCTAAGCCAGCTAAGCCCTTCCCCACCAAACCAGGCTAATCAGACCCAGCACCCTCTGGTTCAGGCAAGGAGATGTCCAACACCAATGGGGTGATTTTGTCTTTTCCAACTTTGCCTTTTGGCCACTAACRACACTGAAATGCTTTCAACCTGTGGCCCTGAGCCCACGGGCAAGAGAAGACACCTCAGTGTGAGCCACGAGCATGGGAAAGAGTGAAGTGAAACCAGCAGTGGTGACTCTGTGGCAAACTGGGAGCAGGGACGGGCATKGGAGCAGATCCCCAGAGAGCCGGCCAGGAGAGGCAGCCAAGGAGAACCTGCAGGATGTATTTAGCCCGGTATGAAGAAAAGCCAGGGAAAATCCAGCCAAGGCATTTAAACGGCCTCTCAGTGAAATTAATGGTCGCTAAGTTAGAGGCAAACCCGAGGAGGAGACTGCAGAGCTCCCCGCTGCCGGCTCCGAGCCGCTCCCCGTGCTTGGGGAGGGGGCCAGACCCCACAAGTTTTCCTCGGAGGTTTAACACCAGTAAATATTTCACTGCATGGCTCCGGCAAAGGCCGCGTCCTCTCGCCKCTCCCCACCTCCGGCTTGGCCCCGCGCCACCAGCCTATTTGGGATCTTTTCGTATCATTTTCCTGAAAGTCTGCGAGCAATTAGCACCGGCTTAAGAGACAAACAGCGCGTTAGTGGGGCGGGGCAGCGGCTCCCCAGGCACCAGGCACATTTGCCTAGATGAGAAGTGTGGGAGCGGCGCGGAGAGTCCGTCTGTCCGCCCCGGCTCAGCGGCTCAGCCCGCCCAGCATCCCGCACCGCTCCCTGCCACATTCCCGTGGGAGAGACGCCCAGATGGGAAAACACAACTCCTCCCAAGGCAGCGGTGTGGGAGCCCTGCTCAGGAGGGTCTGGGGGGCTCAGGAGGGTCTGGGGGGCTCAGGRCCACCTCTAATGGCTCGGTTTGCCCTTATCTGCCCTTGCTGGCTCCAACATCTGGTTCAAAACACAAGGGCAGTGCACATCTGTCTCACCCCTGCACAGGACCCCATTCCTGCTCCACCTCCAGCCAGTGGTGAGAGGATATCAGGGAATCAAGRAGTGGGGTGGGTTGGAAGGRACCTTGAAGACCACCTCTAYTCCCAMCCCCCTGCCGTGGACAGGGATATCTTCCACCCCACCAGAATGCTCAGACCCCACCCAACCTGGCTGAGCCTAAAAGGGCAATCGCTCCCTAATCGCTCACGGGCCTAAACGTGACCCTCCAAACCCCACTGGCCCACTTTGCCGAGGAGCTGAGCCTGGGTTGGCACAYCCAGAGTCATATGAGACATCAGCCTGTGGAAATCAGCCCCCACAGCTCCAGCTGTGCCAGGTTTTGGGGGAACAAGAGGGAAAAACCTCCCGAGGGACAGCAGGAACATCTGGCTGAACTGAGGGATGTTTGCTCCCCACTCTCCACTTCTGCCAAGCGAACGTCCTCCCAGCTGGGGCTGGAGCCCAGCAGACAATCCTCCACCAGTGCTTCATTTTCTCCCACATCTGATGAATAATTACACAACCTTCCAGCCACCCAAACTGCAGAGTAGCCCTCRCCTCCCCCAGAGCCCAGCAATGAGAGCCCATCTCCCTCCAGCCTTCTCCTCCTCCTCCTCCTCCTCCGTCTGGTTTCTCCTGGAGGATCATTAGGGAGCCGATAAAAATAGGTTTTCTTATTGATTTATCTCTTTTACCCACTGCTCTCTCCCCTGCACCGTTGACTTGTTTCCTTAGCAACTCGGCCGGTCCCTGTGCATGCCACACCTGCAGCTCCACGCTTCCCTCCCGGTGCCTTTGAGGTGGGGACAGCGACCTCAGGCCATGGGGACATCCCCAGAGCACCTGGAGGAGGCACTGTGGGCTAACCCCACRCCTGGAGATGGGGATCCTTGGTGGGTMTGTYRGGGAGATGTTCAGMCMCTGGCAGATCCCTGCTTCCMACTGKGACCTTCCTCTGCACCTTCCTCCCCAGCCAGAAGCCCAAACAGCCCACCCAGAGCTCCCAGTTTGCAGAGGCAGGGTGTGTGCCCAGCTCCAGGCCCTGGAGATGGATTTATGGTGTCGGTGGGACATTGGTGCTGTCTCCACAGGAGGTGGGATATGGGATAAATCCCTCCCCGGATGCGGGCAAGRACGGAGCTATGAGAGCTCCCCTCCATCCTGCCACTCTCCAGTGCCTTCTCCTGGGCAGGCAGGTGGGCAAGGAGCAGAGGAGCCAGAGGAGAGAGGCCACGTGGGCCTTGGGGAATCCCACCTTCCAACAGGATTGAGGCAGGCCACCAAAAAAGCAGAAGTTTAACCCCTCTCCCTGCCTGCATCATCCAGCCCAGCTCCAACATCTCCCCAATGTCTCCATTTCCCACYTCTGCCCACGCCTCCCTGGGGTCCYGCTGCTCTGAGGGGCTTTCCCTGCTCCCCAGGTCTCAACAAGAACAGCTCAGTTAAACATCAGTTCCTTCACCTGTGCCCTTCATCCTGCCAGTCCCGATCCCAGCACTGCTGCCCTTCCCACACAGACACGGCATGACGGGAAGACGAGCCCACCTCTTCAACATCCACCCCTAGGATGCCTCAATCCTCCTCCTCCTCCTCCTCCTCTCAGCTCCACACCCCAGCAGGAGAGAGAGCATCTCCTCTCCAAGGCTGTTTTCATGGAATCGTGGAATGATTTGGGTTGAAAGGGACATCAAAGGTCATCTGGTTCCAACCCCCTGCCATGTCCAGGGACACTTTCCACTATCCCAGGCTGCTCCAAACCCTGTCCAACCCAGCCTTGGACACTTCCAGGGATGAGGAGTCCACAGCCYCTCTGGGCAAGCGAGGTTTTTGGTTTCCAAGAACAAAACCAAAAGTGCCAAGTAGAGCAAAGCCTGYGAGTGGCCCTAATTCAACTCTGGGATTCCCCATCCCCACAGCACCTCCCTGGCTCGTCCCTGAGGACACAAGGGATTTTTTCCCTACTGATAAGACTATCCACAGAGCTGTGGCCACTCTTGGCTGTCCCCATCCCTGTGTCCTGCAACCCAGCTCTCCCAACCCATCCAAGCTGGGAGAGGATGGACATTAAGTGACGTCCAGACCCCAAATCCTCCCACAACACTTTGAATATGAGCCAGCTCCCGTGTGCCTGTCACACAAAGGCTCAGGAGAGGGAACATGGCTCAGCCAGCAAGGAGCACCAGCCTGCCCCAATGCCACTGCACACACACACGGGAGACCACGGTCACTCTCTGCAGTGTCAGCTGGGGCTGCTCCCAGCTCCAAAATGCCGTGGTTTGGTTTCCATCAGGGGTTAAAGCGAAGGCAGGGAGAGGCAGGAGTCCAGCGGGGCAGAGCTGCCCACACTGCTGCCGCTCCCGTAGGGATGCGGGATGCAGGATGTGGGATGCCTGCCTGCCACGTGCAAACAGCTCCATGGAGAAGCGTCTCCTTCTCCCCCACCTCACCCTGGAAATCAAATCTCTCTCCTCTCCTCCTCCTTTTTTTTTTTTTTTTTTTTTCTTTTTTTTTAAACAAAAAAGGACCTCATCATGTGATTTTCCTGCCTTAACATCAGTTTTTTAACTTTGGTTGCCACAGCAACAGGATGCAACTTGGCATCACCATGACAACAGCTGCCTCTGTTTAAATTCACCATCTGACAGGCAGCCTCGCTCTCCCCGGTTGTCAAAAAGATGGACCTGCCATTACACCTACTCGCCCCTCCCAAAAAAAAAACCTTCTGAAATCTGATGAAAGGAGGGCACAGAAACAGCCTGGCGGGGTAGGGGGGAAAGAAATGTTCTTGGGGACGGAGCTGCCCAAGGATGGCACGACATGGCGTAGGCTCTTCCCTTGGGAAGGCGAGCCCTGCCGGAATCTTGGCTGGGGAAAAGCCAAGGTGCAGAGGAGACGCTTGGCCAGGTGACATCACCAGGGTCCCTGAGGGGCACTGCCCACACAGCATTGGGTCACTGTCAGAGTCATCGTGAGCAAAACAACMCAGGCACTCCAGGGGTGCTTCCCAAGAGATAAATCCCCCTGACCGTTGGGATGGGGACATATCCTGGGGCTCTGAGGGCACTCCAGCTGCTCTACACCAGCCCAACACTAAATTTGGTCCCCAAAGGGGCTGAGATGGATGAAATCCCTCACCACAGGTCCTGATGGAAGTCCCCCTTCCCTGCCACGCTGGGGGTAGGTGCAGCGGACAGCCTGCAGCCAGATGCTGTCCTTGGGGACACAGCCAGAGCCACACAATGTCATCTGGCCTTCCTGGGGCGGGAGAGGGATCTTATCCAGGTCAAATGTGATTAGGCGGATGAGGAACGGAGCAGATATAGATGAGCTGCAGCCCATCTCATGGACTAACTGAATTGGAGCCTTCCAGGCAGCCAAACAAATGAAATCAGGGTGAAAGGCCTGGCCATCAGCAGGAGGAGAGCGGGCAGGAGGACAAGGCTGCATTTCCCAAGGAGAAGAGAAGGAGATGATGTTCCCACAGCCAGAACAGCGGCAGCCCCACGTTTTGGGCAGGAGCAGTYTTAAAAGAGCAGCTCCAGTGGAGGCAAAGCTCCAGCTCCAGCCAGGAACTCGGCTGAGACTTGCCTCCCATGGAGCTGCATCCCAGTCCCAGTTGCTCGTATTTCTCCTCCTTCTCCTCCATGCATCATCCCTATTTACACTGGGAAGCCAAACTGCAGAGGCTGCTGGTTATAATTACACAGTTACCCAGCAGATATCCAGGCCTGAATCACCAGATATTTTTAGCCCTATTACCTAGTCAACTAGAGCTGGATGAAGAAGAGCCTCCACTCCTCCCTGTGCTCCTCTCCAGCCCCGTTGGCTTTCCCTCGTGCTGCACCCACCCTGACCCACGGCACTGGGTCCATTGCCCTCCCAAAACCAGCAGCTCCTACTGACCACGGCCAAGATTCAATGTTCACCTCCCCAAAATATGGCCCAGGAGCCATGCCACGGGCTCCAGGCCAGGCAGATGAGGTGCTCACWTGGTTTTCCTGGCCCTACCAAAAGGCACCAGCTGCCTGTGCCAGGCTACAACTACAAGGATGGCAACAACTCGCCTGGCCAACCGAACCAAACTCATCACCAAAAGGCCTTGCCCCTTCCCAAGCCCTCAAAACTCCAAAGGTGCAGAGGAACATCCAGGGAGAATGAGTTTTTCTTGGAAAGAGATGGCAGCCGGGCGGGGGATAGGCAGGAACACTCAGCTCCCGCACCTGGAGCACGCCCGTTCCCAGCACCCGCACGGGAATATGTCACTTACTTCTGGAAAAAAAATACAAAATGAGCCCATCTCCCTCATGCATTGCAAATTCCAGGGGAGAATAATGCTGGGGAGTTTTGCTCGCGTGGTGGTGGAGCTCCAGTCTCTAGGAGACCGCGGCTGCCTGGAGATGAGACATCACGCCGGCACGGGACCCCAGCCCACGCCAGGAGCGCCAGGCCAGCGCCAGCACCCCGGCTCCTTCTGGCTCCCAACAAAAGCCAGAGGGGCCAGGGCCCTCCCACACGGCGCTGGAAAAGCGCATGAATAATTTGGCATATTCTGGAAAAGCAGGCGGCCGGCCTGGCCGCTACCCTGCAGGGCTCCGTGCTGAGCCGCCGCTTCCCCGAGCTCGCAGCTGCCAGGAGGGCAGGTTTAGGGATGGCACAGGGAATTCTGCCTCTCCGTGCCCAGGTCACCCTCCCAAGCCTGGAGATGTCGCAGCTCCCTGAGCACGATCAGCCCCTGCTCGGCAGAGGCTTGGCCTGGCGCGTCGGAGCCGCAAAGGGACAATTGTGTGGCCACGCTCAGCATGGCAAGTGACCCGTCCTGCATCCCCGGGCCTCAGCAGAGGCTTTCCCCGAGGCACCTGTTGCACCAAACCATGGCACCGCTGCCTGGCACCAGGGAAAGCTCTCCCGTGCCCGCCAGAGGAGCCGGGAACTCAACCAACAAGTTGCAGGGAGAGAAAGCGGCAGCAGCAGGAGCTGCATGGAATCGCTGCTGCTGCTGCAGAGCACRGCACGGGGAGGCTCCCACAGCCAAACGTGGCCACGCTGAAGTTTCCAGGCTCGGATCCTCCGTGGGGGCAAAGTCCAGGAGGGGTCTCAGGGGCAGTGGGCACCGAGCCCAGGTTGGTGTGGGGCTGAGAGCCGTGGTGCTGGGCAGCAGCCGAGACACCCGGGGGCACCCACGGGGAGGGTGGGAGGAGAGAGAGCTGCGTGGGGGTGTGAAAGGATGGAGGAGCGGGGGAGATCTGCGCCCTCCACCCCGCCCTAGGAGAGGGGTCCTTGGGATAAAATCATGGCTTCCCACGCCAGCCTCCCCAAAAAGGGCCAYGGGGCACAGCCAGAGGTTTTCCACATCCTTCCCTCTGCCGCAGGGAGGGGGCAGCCGGTTCCYGGAGCCACCATGGGGGGCCGGGGGCTGCAGGGCGAGGATGGCTGTGCCCCTGCCGGGCGCGATCTGCAGCAAAGAGGGCACACACGGGAGGGACAGAGCCACCACCCAGCAGGGACTGGAGATCCGTGGGCTCCCAGGAGCCTCCAGGTGGGGTGGGGAGACAAAACTCCACGAGGCATCGAGGCGCAGAGGAAAGGCCAGTGCCCCCCACCTCCCCAGGCACACGCACAGAGCACCCCAAAGCACGCAGGGTTAATCGGGATCAGAGCACCCCTCCTCGCCAGCACGGGGGGCTAGACAGTCCAAGCCTCAGGAGGGGCTCCCCGGGGGGAGAAAGGGCTCAGATCCTGTCAGCAGCAGGCAGGGAGCCGAGGATGGAAGGGGAAGCAGCAACAGGGCAAGGGGAGCATCCCCGGGGGCCCGGGCACCCCTCTCCGCACGCCTTACCTGCCCGATAGTGCCACACRCACGTGTCCTGGGCGGCCACCGAGGCAAATCCGGGCAGCCCAGGGGGGGGCTCGCAGGGGGCGCAGAAAGGATATGGCCAGTCGATGAGCTTCTTGGCATATTTCCTGACTATGTTCTCTTCCCCGAAGAGGAAGAGCGATCTGTTGACGGTGAAGCAGTTCTGCCGGACTGGGATGGGGTTGTACAGAGCCATAGTCCGGGCTCTCTGCGCTTTGGTTTGCTTGAAGGCTCCCGGGCTCCCTCCCGCAGGGGCAGGAGCTCCTTGCCGGCTCCGGTTCTGGTCGGAGCCCCCATCTCCGGAGCCCAGCCTGCCGGCCACTGCCTCCCCAAAGCGAGCCATCCTGGAAGAAAACACACAGGTGAGCCAAAGCAGCAGCACCGAGGCGGCGGGGCGCAGTCCCAACCACAGCCCCCTCCTCCTCTCCGGGTGATGCTCAGCTCCGTCTCTCCTCCATCCCTCCGCGGGAGCGGGGACCCGCGTGGAGGAGAGGCGGCAACGCGCGACAGCGGCTCAGCGCCTCCGGCACGGCATGGGGGGCAGCCGAGCCTCCAGCACCCGCCTCCCCCTCCCCAAAACGGCCACCCGGGCAGCGGCGAGGGCAGCGAGCCCTCCTCCTCCGTGCTCGGCCGAGGCCGCAGCCGCTCGCTCCCCAAGCACCTTCCCCCACGGAGCGAGGGTTAAAGCCAGCCCCATCCTCCCCTCCGCTCTGCCCGCAAGCCCGAACCGGCCCCTTTTAACCCCCCCGCCGCAAGGCCAGCGGAGAGCGGCCACGGCCGGGGCTGCGAGCCGAGTCCTTGCAGCCCCCCCCCCGCCTCGCAAAGGAAGACACAATTCGGAACAGCACCCAGCGCAGCAGCCGCGGCCGGGGGAACAGGTTGCAGCGCGGTCCAGCCTAGTTGGAGCCAAGTGTCCAACTCCTTCCTCCCGACTCCATCTTCAGCATCCTGCGGGAGCCCGGCCGCCCATCCGCCGGCTCGCTGGGGCGGCGGGCGGGCACGGAAAGGGCTGAGCCCCCGGGCGGGCACCTGCGGCGGCGGGATCGCCCAGCCCTTCGCTGCCAGGGCAGGAGCGCGCAAGGCGACGGCGGCTTCCCGCAGGAGCCGGGCCACAAAATTAAAGGCTGCCGCGCCTCTGCAGCTCGGGGACAGCTCGCTTTAATGAAGTCAGTGGCAACACAGGCGCACACGGGCGCGCACACACGCGCAACACGCCCGGCTCGCTCCCTCGCTCCATCCAGCGCGTTCTTTTGGCAAGCACGGGAGCTGCCGCAAAGGAAAATCAGAGGCGAGGGGTGGGTCTGAAGGGAACAAAGGCGATGGGGGAGCCCCCACCCTGCCAGAAGCACACACACACACACCCCCGCCCTGGCTGCGGAGGGCTTGCCGGCACACGGGTGCTCTTAGGTGAGTGGCTAAATTGGGGAGCRAAGGGGGGGTCCCCTCGCTGCGTCCCCCCCAGCCCGCACCGAGCACCTCTCTCCGGCCACAGGCATCATCCTCCCCCCATCCCTGGGACACTTCGAGCCTCCCGGCACCCCGCAGGAGCCACCCGATGCCAGCGGGTGCCCGGGGAGAGCCCTCCTGCTCACTCGCATACAGATGAGCCTSCACAGCTCGGTATTTTCCTTTTGACACGCGATGTTGTCTGGAAGGAGCAGCGGCTCATACGAGAGCTGCAAACAATCCGGGCTGGATGTGTCCCTGCGGCAGCTTCCACGGGGGTGGAGGTCCCTGACCCTGCTCCCCCCCGGTCCCTCAGGCACCCCGCTAAGGGCAGGGGACACTGCTGATGCTACAGCCACGCGTGTGCCAAGGTCACCCAGGGATGTGCAGGATGCCCTGCGCTGGGCTGTGCCCGGTGAGGGGGCTGCCTGCCCCTCCACCCACCTTTAGGGAGCTCACCCTGCCCCCCTGGCACACACAGGGTACACCCAGGTCCCCAGGGATGTCCCCAAGTCCTCTTTGCCCCCCAGGCAGGGCAGGACACAGCTCACAGCACACCCTCTGTGCTGTTCACACGCAGGGTCTCCCACCCCTCTAATGGAGCCCTGAGGCCAAAGGGCTCCCCTGGGGCTCTGACACTCACTACCCGCCTTTCCCACAAGAGGAGCACCCACAGCTCCAGCCAGYAGCACAAGACACCCTGGAGTCCCTGTGGTGCTCTTCCCTCATCCATCCCACCAACAATCTGCTCTGCAAACACAGTGGCCGCTGCCCTGTCCCTCACACCTGCTGTGGGGCAGTCAGGACTGCTTGAGGCATTTAAATTAAAATAAAATAAAATAAAATAAAATCAAGCTCTTCATCACAGAAATCATTCACTCATTTGGGCCAGGGCTTCTCCCTCAGTGCAGCCTGGTGACACCTTGCCAGGGACGTGCCCACCCTGCAGGAACCACTGTGACCAAAGTGCCACACAGCTCATTTTTTTTGGCCCAGGCCCTCATGGGTGTATTGCCAGGAGCCCTTGGGCTGGCTGGGTGAGGAAGAGGAAGGAACGGGTCCTGGCCAGCAGAAAAACAGAGGAGTGTTTGCAGAAAGTGTTGTGGGCTCCTTGCCCCAAGCTCAGCCAGGCACTGAGAGCTCTCTGCGACACCCAACCGCTGCATCCCTTCCCAATTCTGCCCTTCCAATTATCTTCATAACCAAACTGGGCTATTTTGGGGGTTTTCACCAAGTCCCCAGCTACCTCACCACTCCCCAGCAGCACAGAGTGCAGCAGGGGTGCCCGGATCCTTTCCAAACCACTTCCCAGGCCACCAGCCAGCCRGAGTGACCTGGGATTTCATTCCACCAACAACAGGCAAGGAGGTGGCCGCAGCAGCTATCGACTAATTACAGTCCCTTCCACTCAGTCCAGCCAAGACTCTGCCCTAAACGAATCAATTATTATTTGTGGCTCACCTCCTCCTCCTCCTCCTCCTCCTCCTCCTCCCCACCACCAACGCAGCAGCAGCAGCAGCAGCAGCAGTGCTGCCACTCTTCCCACCTTTCAGCCCTTTAAGCCACAGTTAATTAAGCCCGAGGCTGGGCTGGGTGCCAGGAGCAGATCCTGAGCCTTGCAGAGCTCCTGCTCTGCTCCCCCCATCCTTGCCTGCACCCCAARGCCCCACCCAGCCCAAATGTGGTACCCAGAGCCTGAGGAGGGTGAGGAAGGCTGGAGCCAGCACTTCCCCTGCATCCCCAGCGTGGCTCAGAGCACGGGGCTGAGGGGGAGGAAGGCAGCCTTCCTCCTCCCTTGCCTCCAAGCAGGGATGCACCCCTTACCTGGACACTTGTGCTGGGGCAGCAGGCTGTCCCCTGAACCTGGAGTTTGCTCTCTCCTCTGCTCTACATTCGCTGCTGCAGAGCAGAGCGCAGGACAGCCCTGCTGGGAGCCTCTCTCCTGCTCAGACGGTGCTAAAGGATGGGATATTTATGAGAAAGCAGCTCCTTAAGAGAAGATTGAGAGCCAAAAGGAAAAAAAAAAATTCTCTGGCTATGCCAAGAGATGCAGGCTCTGTTTCCCAGGATGTTTATTGCTGTTCTCATCTTGACCCTCACCCAGCACGCCGGGATCTGTGAGTCAGGGAGAAGCGTGGCTGATGCCCACATGATTCAATAGGGAGTCAGAGCCAGCTCTGTGGGGCTGTTTGGGTTTTTGTGAATGGAGGAAACGCGAGGAGACGGGGAGCAGCTGGTGCCAGGACAGGAAGGCGCTCGGGATGCGCTCAGTTCTACCGAGACAGGATAACACTCCTCTGGTCTGGAGCCCAAATCCGAGGGGGAGAAGCTGAGGGAGCTGGAGAGGAGGAGGTTCAGGTGGGCCTCTCTTGCTCTTTACAACCCCTGAGAGGAGGCTGTAGCAAGGTGAGGTGTCCTTTCTCAGGTAACAAGTGACAGGACRAGAGGAAAGGGCTCCAAGTGGCACCAGGGGAGGTTCGGATCCGATATTGGGAAAAACTCCTTCTCCAAAAGGGTCATCGAGCACCAGCACAGACTGCCCAGGGAAGCGGTGGAGTCCCCATCGCTGGAGGGATTTGAAAGATGTGGCACTCGGGGACATGGTGGCCCGGTGGCCTTGGTAGCGCTGGGTTAATAGTGACTCCATGGGGGGGCCTTTCCCAGCCGAGATGATTTTACGGTTCTCACACCAACATTGCCACCCAAGCCGCTCTCCTTGCTCTCCCCGCACCTGTCCCAGCCGTGCCACCTCCCCTGCCCGGCAGGACATCACCGGATTCCCGGGGCTGTCCCTTCCCGGGTGAGCCCCAGCCCTGTGTCACATCCCCCAGCTCCCGCCACCGCGGCGCCGCCGCTGCTGTTCCGGCATTGCCATCTAGTGGCAGCTGTCCCCTCCCTGCGTCCCCAGCCTCGCCGGGCTCCTCCCGTCCCACCCCTTCCCGCGGGATGCTCGGATCGGACACAAACCCCCGAGCGGGGTCCGGCTCAGCCCCGGCTCCCCGACGTCTCCTATCTGTGCATGGCTGGCTGCAGGAACGAAAAAAAAAAAAAATAAAAAGGGGAATAGCGTTAAAAACATCCTCTGCCAAGCCCCGGGCTGCTCAGAACGCCAGAGGATGCTCCGCAGCTTGGAGGGAGCACCAGGCAGGGAACAATCCCTTAGGAGAGGCTGAGAGCAGGGGCTGTTCAGCCTGGAGAAAGCTCCAGGGAGAGTTTRGAGCCCCTTCCAGCGGCTGAAGGAGCTCCGGGAGAGCTGGAGAGGGACTGGGGACAAGGGCTTGGAGGGACAGGATTAGGGGGAGTGGTTTCAAACAGGCAGAGGACAGGGATAGGTGGGATATTGGGAAGAAATTCCCTACTAGGAGGGCGATGAGGCCCTGGCACAGCGTGCCCAGTGGAGCTGTGGCTGCTCCATCCCTGAGAGTGTCCAAGGCCAGATTAGACAGGGCTTGGAGCAGCCTGGGATAGTGGAAAATGTCCCTGCCCCTGGCAGAGGGGTAGGAGCAGGTGATCTTTGAGGAACCTTCAATTCCAAACCATTCTGTGACTCCAGTGCAGCCCAGCCAGGCTCTGGAGAGGGAGGACASGCTCTCCTGCCATGACTGACACTCCCAGGAGCTGTGATGGACTGCACTCATCTTAGAAAGTGGCTCTTGGCATCCTGATTTATTTTTCAAATACAGTTATGCTGAGATGAAAAAAAAAAAAAAAATCAAATGAGAATCATCTGTGGTGATGCTCCGGCCAAATTTCAAACAGGGGCTGAGTAGCTGTGACTCAGAAATGTGTTTATAACCGTGCAGGGATGCACGGGTTTTTTTTTCTAGGAACAGTTTCCTTACCTGCTGGGCTAGAAGGAGGATGTTCTCCCTACTTGTAGAGAAGTCTCAGCAGGACTGAGATGCAGGATTCTGGGAGACAGATTCCCTGGGCTGGAGCAGCAGGAGAAGGTCCAGGCAGCTCCAGGATGGCACCTCTGGAGGAGGGCACCCCACAAACCTCTGCCTGGTGCCCATCTGTGCAGATGGTGGCAGCTTCAGGACAGCCCTGATGGCATTTCTTGTGCCAGCACAGCCCTGCAGAGGCTCTGCCCCCTCACTGGGATGTGCCACCYTCAGCACTGACAGTGACACGTCCCCACCATCCTCACAACCCCCAGGACACGCTCCCAACCCCAGCCCAGAGGAGGAACCCGCAGGGTTATCATGGATTTATCCACTGAGGAATCAGAGGGCTGGGAGGGAAGTGAGATCCGGCAAATCTCGCCCCACAGGCTGGAAATTCTGCCTCCAGCTTGAAGCCACTGCCACCACTCCCCCACCCTCCCCTGTGGCTGCAGCAGCCACTCCAGGGGTCACAGAGCAGCCTGGCAGGAGAATTTGGGGGTGTGAGGATGGGAGGGGAACGAGCTGCACGCTGCCATAGAACATCCCCACCTTCACAAACGCTGCTGGTTTAGTTATCCAGACCCACGCATCCAACATCCAGCCTTGGCATCTTTAAAATCAACAGGAAAACAAYCTTGTGAAGCTCTCCCTTGCTGGGATCAGGGAATAATCCTCTGGAAATGCAGACTTAGGTGGCTGGATCTCCCCCCARACAAGATTTTGCAGGTGATGGGGGTGCAGAAGGAGCAGCCTTCCCTCTGCAGCCCCTTCCCAAGAACACACCTTGCATTCCCACCCCACCCAGGGATCCCTTTTCCCAACCTCTCTGCAAGTTTCTGCTTGAGACAATCCATCCCAGAGCATCTCTGGTCCCACTTCTCAAAACGCCTGCCACTTCTCAGCCRCCAAGCAAAACACCACACAACACAACAGCACAAACTGGAGCAAAATGCCACACAAACAGGAGTGCAGCGGGTCCCACTCAACATTCCCAAACCCACAATATCCCTTCACAACCCCGCAGCCTCCAGCTGCCCTCGGGGTGAGACACCAGGGCGGCTGTTCAGGGAGCATCCATCCCTTTCCCTCCTCCCCTCACAGTGATCTGTGGTGACATCTTTCTGTTAATGGTGTCTCCACCAGCCGGGTGGGATGTGAGAACAGGGATCAGGAGCTGTGCATAATCTGCTTCTCACAACCCCCCAAGTGTTCTGTCAGYTCAGAGCGCAGCCTGGCACCAGGTCCTGCTCGGGTGGCCCAAGACTAAACTCCTCACATGGCTCTTGAGGCCACCAAAAATGCCAAAAAACACCACAGACCCCTCAGGCTGGATGTGGCCCCACACTGCATCGCTGTGGGACTGGAGCAGCCCCTGCATCAGAGCTACTGATAAAGCTGAATGTTGTTGCATCTTGAATTAAAGGGGGATTCAACAACCAAATTACGGAATCACAGAAAGGATTGGGTTGCAAGGGAYACTTAAAGGCCACCCAGCCCAAGGGACAACTTACACTGGACCAGGCAGCTCAGAGCCTCCTCCAGCCTGGCCCTGAAGTGATGGCAGGCTGGGGGAGCTGGGAGAGGCTTAAAGGACACCAAAGGACCCTCRAGTCCTGGATGTTTATGGGGACACAGCAGGGATGTGCATCCAGCCCCACAAAACTCAGGGGGGCTGATTTGGGTGCTCAGTCTCGCTCTGTCACCGTGAGGCTCGGTGCCTGCACAGGCTGCCAGGACTTTGCACTGCCCAAAAACACCCAACCAAAACCAACAGCCTCCCCTGGGGGTGCCCAAACAGGCATAAGGGGGCTGCTGACACCTCAAGCACAGGCGGGTGGGACCCCATCCCCCCCAAATCACCACAGAAAAGGGGCAGCACTGCTTTGCCCCATGCTGGCTGAAGGAATGCCTCCCCCAGGCTGACAYTGCCCAAATTTCCCCATTCCTGCCTAAACACCCCACTCCAAGCGCTCCTGGCCATGCTGTGCTCCTCGGGCTGACTCTGCCTTAGGCCAGGAGGTTTTGTGGCTCAACTGGAGAGCCCTGCAATAATCACCCATTAATAAATTGCCTGGAGTGCCCTGCTGCTTTATTTAGCTTTGTGAGCCGGGCTCTAATTAGCGTTGGCAGTGGCATCCTGGCTGCTCYGGGCAGGCTGCAGCAATCCCACCTCCCAGGGAACGGCTCCCCGCCTTCCCCATCGCATCAAATGAATTTCCAGCCCCCAAATGCCTCTAACACAACCTCTCCCCTCAGCCAAAAGCTGTGGAGCATCCCAGCCTGGTGCTGAGCGAGCTGGCAGGAGGTGAGATCGCACCTCTCCATCCTCCTCCAACTCAGACAGGTCCAGCTTTGGGCAAGGCACTTCCTGAGAGGGCCACTTGAGAAGATCCARTGGGGGAAAAATAGGAATATTTGAGAATGATCCTGCCTGAAACAGTGGGGCTGAGCAGCGTGGATTAAGGGAGACCATGGAGAGGAGGAAGGGATGGAGCAGAGACCCGGGGGGATGTTCCCCTTCTCACCACCAAAGCCCTGCAAGAGCCAGACACCGAGCTGCCAAACTTAACATGTGTGTGGGAACAAGCTCAGAAAAGACATCCCCAGAGCCATCCATAGACAGCCAACAGGAAAAAAACCTGTTTCTAGCCTGTCAAAGGGTTGGAGAGGGATTTCTAAAAGCCTTTTCTCAACCGCTGCACTAGCAAATCAAAATAAATCCCCCAGCATCCTCCTGACCCCCTGGCACAGCAGTGTCKGCTGCTGCCAAAGCCATCAGAGAATTTCTTCTCTCCTGGATCTCCTCTTCACCCCCACAAGAGCCAKGTCCATGCCTGAGGACCATCCAGTGCTTTCTCTGATCCTCTGCAAGGCTCAAGCTGGATAAACACAGCCAAACACCCCATGCCAGGGAGTGGAATGACAGCGGAGCCTCCTTCCTGCCTTCGGGCTGCAAACACCTCCAGCAATAAAAAGGAAACTGGACCAGAACCCTCCAGCTCCATCCCCAACCTAGTGAAGCCAAACTCACAGGCTCAMCTTTCTCCAAAGCAGCAAATGGGGTGGCTTTGACAAAATTACGTTGTCAGGACAAGCGCCAGGAGAAGATGGAGCTGTTGAAAATTTTTTTCCCAGCGGGTCTGAACTTGCACTGAGCAGCTGATGCTCAAGACAGCCAGAGAAGCCCCATCCCTGGCACGCAGCCAGGAGGGAGATGCTGCTTCCCTCTTCCAAACCTGCCAAAGAGAAAGGGCCAAAGAGCAAACCCTCTCTCKGAGAGCTGCTGGGTGCTGGGAGGTGTGAAGGATGGTTTCCTTCACTGCAGCGACAGGCGGGCGGTGGCTCAGCAGCCTCCACCAAGGCAAACACCTTCGGCTCCTGAGATTCCTCAATGGGAAAAACGCTCATTGAAGGACTTTTAGGATTAATTCCACCCAAGAAAATGCATGGAAATATCAGATACTGGCTCGGTAGGGGGGAGGAGGGGAGGAAAGTCACCCCTGTGAGGCTCCTCTGATGGGAAATTAAGGAGCTGTGATTTGTGGCAGAGCTCACGGAGATGACACAGGATTCATCACGGCATCCTCCACCACGGTGCCATGCTCCAGGATTGCAGGAATGCTGCTTCCCACCAAACAGGCTGSTTGGCATCATCCAGGAAAGATGAGACAAGGCCAGCTCTTTCAGGGATTTCTTTTGAGAAGGGCCATGTCCCACTGATCTCCTTCCCCACAGTTGGGGATAAGCACCAGCACGTTTTCCCCAGTTAAAAAGCAAAGTTAAATTTAACTCYTTGGTGGGGTGTGTAGCACCAGGCTCAAAACCAGCCAAGCAATAAAAACAGAGATGTTTTGGGTGACCCAAGCACCCACAATCCCRGGCTAAAGGATCAGAGCACCTTTCCCACCGAGAACTCAAAAGGTAAGTGGAGACAAGATGAGCACCTCTCTTCTCTGCTTTTTAAGAAAGATCTCAGTATTTCAAAGGCCTCTCTGGGAAATCATCTGTCCCATTTTAAAGCTGCTTTAGTGCCACTTACAGATCTTTCACAGTCCTGTGGAATGGTTTGTGTTGCAAGGAGCCTTAAAAATCATCCCATTCCAACCCCTGCCATGGGCAGGGACMCCTTTCACCAGACCAGGTTGCACCAAGCCCCATCCAGCCTGGCCTTGAACATTTCCAAGGATGGGACATCCACATCTTCTCTGGGCAACCTGTGCCAGGGCCTCATCACCTTCASMRTCGAGAAAATGYCATTTTGGGAGKGCACAGTGACACATTCTCTATGTTTTAAAGTGCAAAACTCTGAGTTAAATGAAAAATTAGTGATTGCCTGATCAGACTAAGTAACTCCTGAGGTCCCTGAAGTAATTTATACACCCTGTCATCCCTGAAATGCAAACTGCATGTGAGGGCGGGAGGGGGAAGGTGGGTGCTACACCTTAGAAACTGAGAGTAGTAAATAACATTAACCCTACGAACTGAAGAGGCTGGAAAGCACCTCTGCCACAAACACCTCCCAGCCAGCAGAATCACCCAGGGACAGCTGGGGGCTGCCTGGGCCATGGGAAGAGGTTGAATTATTCCAGGGGAGGGAAAGGACGAGGGTGGGAATGAGCAGGGARTATCAGAAGTTTCAATGCCTGCAGGCTGTACCGAATCACGCTCRCCAGCGCAGGGAGATGCTGAAAAGCAGATTGTGCTGAAGCAGAGGGCTGTGCTGCCATCCAGAGGGACTTGAGCAGCCTGGAGGAACAGGCAGAGGAGCAGCACGGAGCTCAGCTTCAGGGAAACACCAAGCCCTGCACCTGGGCAAGAATGTTGGCTGGGAAGGGAGAGACCCAAGGGACCTGGTGGCCACTGAGCCAGCACTGTGCCCCTGGAAAAATGGGGCCACAGCCCCCTGAGATGTGCTGGCAAAGCACAGGAGGKGGCCTGTACCCTTCATTTAGCCCTGGTGACACGTCCAGGGTGCTGTGCCCCACAGGACASGGGACATTGACTCAGTGGAGCAACTCCAGCCAAGGTGATTAAAGGAGCTKGGGCTGCTCAGCTTGGCTGGAAGAGGCTCAGGGAGGATCTGATCAGTGCACAGAACACCTGAGAGGGGGGAAAAGGCTCCTCTGTGGCACCCAGAGACCGGGCAAGAGGGAACAGGCACAAATTGCAATAAAACAAACTCTGCCTGGACACAGGAATAAACTTTTTTCACTGTCAGGGGAACCAAGCATTGGAAACAAGCTGCCCAGAGAGCCTGGGGACTCTCCATCCTTGGAGGTACTCAAATCCCACCTGGACACACTCCTGGGAGAAACCTGGAGCCTGCTCTGGGTGACCCTGCTGGAAATCCTGCTCCACTTCCTTCCCTCCCGATAATTCTGTGTTTCTGAGCCATGGCCAGCCCCAGGCTGAGGGGAAAGCCCCTTGCAAAGACWGRTTCCTGGGAAGCMCARCCAGCCCCAGCACGGTCCATGGAGCTAACAGAGCTTGATTCCCAGCACCTGCAGCTGGGATTCCAGCCAGGGAAGGGGGAGCTGGAAAACACAAGGCAGCAGCTCCCGAGGGGAGGAACCTCTCGGGAACCACCTTATCCTTCCATGTTCAGCTCTCGAGGAGCTCCCTGGAGCTTCAGTGGCCCAGCCAGGCAGGATGGCTCGGGTTGTCCCCAAGGGCCCGCCCCGCAGTCACCGGGATTCACTCAGATAGGGAATTCCTGCAGGGTGTGCCAGAAACCCAGACTGAGGAAATCCACTGAAGGATGCGGCTGTCTCCGTGCTGTTGCCAGGATAATCAGTGGCGCTCAAGTTCACCCCAGGTCGAAAAAAAAACTTCTTCCCAGGATGCAAACCTTGATCTGCACCAAGGGAAGCAGGGAGAGCACAGGGGGTCCAGGGCAGACACCTCTGGGGGAAATGTTTCACTGCTGTTYGAGGCAAGGTACCATGGCAAAAGCCATATTTCAGTGTCCCCATTCCCAGGTTTAGCACATCCACTGTCCTGTTCTGCACCTGCATTGCTCCTCGTGTAGGGTAAAGCATAAGCAGGGAGAGCCACGTTAATGAACAGACCCTCGTTAGGCTCGGAGAAGTTAATTGCTTTGCAGGGGTTGTAGAAGACTTGGAAACCTGGGTGGATCTCCATGAAGGATGCTCCCAGGTACATCATTCCCAGCATCACCTGCCACTGAGATCTCAGGGCTTTCACCTGCAAAGCCCACCCAGCTCCTGCCAGCTGCCTGAGCTGCCCCAGCCTTCCTGCCCAAAGCCCTGGGCTGATGGCAGCAGAGGAGCCCACGGCGGGGGAGGACAGGGCTGGCAGCAACTCACATTGGAGCCCTCCGGGCTGGGAGCAGAGCTGCTGCTCAGAACACAGCAGCTGCTCCCACTGCATCCAGCACTGCTCCCAAAACCGTGCTGCAGAGCTGCCAGCACCCTGGGGCGACTCAGAGCCACCCTGGGGCGACTCAGAGCCACCCTGGGGCTGGTCCCTTCCCCGCAGAGCCCAGGAGGGACAGGGTGGTGGCGCTGGTCCGGCTGCCTGAAGAGCCCCAGCTCGGGGSCATTTCGCAGTGCCACCMCCCCTGTGYGCTCCTGCCCTCTCCATCACTGCAGCCAACCCAGCCCAGATGGTGCTGGAGAAACGCTGGGAAGCAGCGACAGAGCTGGCAGCCCAGCACACACCAAGGGAGCCCTTTGTCTCCTTCAGCGCCAGCGGGGGGAAAAAAAACAAAATAAGATTTAAGGAAAAAAAAAATTCGTCTTCATTTGTAATCTGGGATGCAGAGCGTGCACATAACCAGACAGAGGCTGCCAAGCCGTRAAAAGGCGCCGAAATCTGTGAGCAGCACCGTGTGCGCTCGCAGCCCGTTCTGTTCCCTGCCTGCTTCCCATTCCCATGCGGAGGCAGCGCCGCAGGAACGCTCCGGCCCCGGCGGCTTCTCCCCGGGGCACAGGCTCCAGGAAAAGGACAGAATTCACACAGGAACGCTGAACCCCGGCGGCTCCTCCTGGGTTGAACTGCGGGGACGGGGCCGGCGGACAGCGCGGAAGTCTCCTGAGCACAGGGAAAGGAGAGATCTCGCAAAATCGTAGCACCAGAGGCGTTAATTAAGATGCTCCAAGGCAGGACATCGCTCTTAACTGCCTTATCCTTCGGAGTCCCCGCGCTGTGGGCGGAGTGCGCCGCTTGCCGCGGGACACTGAGACCCTCTGCCCATCGCTCAGGTGCTCAAAGGCTGAATTGCAGCTCCCACCTTCACACCGTGCCACCATTCTGCTCATCCATCCCTCCAGTCTCCTCTGCTCCCTGCCCAACATCTGCCTGGGATCAGGCTTTTCCACGCATCCTGGCTGTAAATGTCATTCCAACGCCAAGGCACCGTTCGCATTCCCCAAATTGTACAAGCTAAGCTGAACAAATTCCCAGGTTTTGGCCGTGCAAAGCAGGGTTGGGCCCCTTGTGCTTCAAATTCAGCCTGGAGCCTTTCTGGGATGTGTTCCCCGTGTGGCTCTGCCTGTCCTTACCATCAGCTCAGGAAGCAGCTGCTCATCCTGGAGGAGCCACAGGAGGTTCCCCGTTTTCTTATTTTGACGAGGAGCTTTTCTTCTGAGCTGTCTCTAAGCTCGGCATTATCCAAAGGATGCTGCCAGGCATCCRGAGCAAAGAGAGCAGTGACTCACCCTCGGAGCACGGCAGATCTCTCCACACACCTCCATCCCTGACCCCGATTCCTGATTCCTGGGACTCTGAAAAACAGGGCTGAGTGTCTGCCCTGGGCTTCCATTCCTCAGAAAAGAAAAAGGTGGGCTGGTACATTCATTTTCCACCAGAAAGTTAATTAAGTCAGTGCCCCACAGGCACCCAGAGGTTTCTGTACTCTGCCTCTCTCCCTGTGCCCACCACCCCACAGACCACCCAGACACAGCTGGCAAACAGGAGCACAAAGGGATCTCCTGTCCACGTTTCCCATGTCCCATTTAATGTCCACCACTCCATGGAACTATGGAGAAACAGCCCCCCTCACTGCTAACCAGAGCCAGACTRCCCCAGGGTGATCCACGGCATGTGAGATGGGCCCTTCTGAAAATTAAATCACAGGGAAATTGCATTATTGCTAATAAAATTACACGTAAGGAAATTAATTTGTTTTTTTCACCCGCACAGGGTATCCATCTCTTCCCAGAGAGCATCCATGGTATTGGAGTTACTGGCTCTGCACGCCTACCTGGGATTTGGCAAAGCTTTGGGGGAGAACATTGATTGTTTGTCCTAGAAGGATAAAATGGTTGGATTGGAAGGGGCCTTAAAGCTCCTCTTGCTCCCCTTCCATGCCAGGGGCAGGGACACCTTCCACTGTCCCTGCTTGCTCCAAGTCCCGGAGCCTTGGACACTTCCAGGGATCCAGGGGCAGCCACAGCTCCTCTGAGCAACCTGTGCCAGGGCCTCATCACCCTCACAGTCAAGAATTCTTAACTTCAAACCCCAATGGTGTCCCCCCAACACCAGAGGCTTCCCAAAAAAACATCATGAGGCAGGATGAAATGACAAACCCAGACACCCAGGTGCTGGGAAATGCAGAGATAGGACCCAATCAGCCTGGGGAAACATCCTATGAAACCACATCAGGATGGCAGCAGCCACCACTGCTGCTCGAGCATTCCCAATGCGTTAAAGACAGAAATATTGGGATTTGTGCTGGAGTCACTGCTGGATGGAGCATTGAGGGCAGCTGAAGGGGCACATCCCACGGGCAGGAGCGGGCAGGGCTCCGGCCTCAAATCCCCGCCAGCCACCGAGCAGAGCCGCGGAGATGCAGCCGTTAATTAGCGAGCAGCCAGCCGACAATTAACGAGGCCACCCCTCTGCTTCCTGCCCCGCCATGATTTATTCATCTGCCAGCCCCAGTGGGCTGCAGGAGATAACGAGGCACCGAGCGCCTGCCGAGCCCATATGGCCATTTATTTTCCCTGCGAAKCTGCCTGAGTCACCGGCCAGGAGGTTCCCTGGGCACAAAGGGATGAGCACAGAGCCCAGAGGGCCAGGGAGAGCCCACCTGGACCATGGGCTGCTATCCAAAATAAAGCAGGAGCAGCCCCAACGTTATCACAAGCRTGGAAACCATCCCAAAGAAACCCTGCTGGCTTCAGCGGAGCGCTGACCTAGATCTTGCCRAAGCAACGCGCCACATCTAATTAGTACGGGGGCTCCCTTCTCCTTTGGGTGTTTTATTAAACATTATTCCCCAAATCACATTCTGGAGGCAGGGAACTGCTCCAGAGCAGCCACACTGGAGCAGAATGTGCTGAGACAGCTCAGGTGATTCCTCTAAGCAGACACACTTGTCCTTTAAATGTGTGACTGAAGCGGGTCACACAGGGAATGGCAGGGRACAGAGGTTAATCCAGGATTTGGAGCTGGGCTTTTCTCACAGAACCAAGGCAAACACTGAGATTGAGTTAATTAAAGGAAAATACTAAATAAAAGCAGTGGGTTCTAGCTCTGTCAAGCACTTCTGTTTTCTCAAGTTTGTTAATGTCCCAGCCTGCTCCGATTCAGGAAGGCTTKGACACTTTTGAGAATTAGATACAAATCACAGAATCTTTTGGGAAAAGACCTCTAAGTTCATCAAGTCTAACATTAACCCAGCACTGCCAAACCCCACAAAAAATATCCCCAACCACCACATCTACAGATAATCCCTTCACAGTGGGGTCAAGCAACAGCAAAAGCACGACGGCAGCAGCCCCCGACACATCTAAATACCACAACACAGCCAAGGAAAACTGCCTTGAGGACTTCCAAAACCAAGAACTTCCAACTTCCCTCCACCACCCCAYAATCTGGGGACACACCATTCCTGCAGAGGAAGCTCAGAGCCAACTCCACAATGCCAGGAGATGGAACCCAGCCGGTGCCAGCTGCTCCATAGGGGTCACACCCTTGACACGACACCCCCCCAGCCCCACCGAGCACGGGGAACGCTCCCACTCCCCCCAGCTGCCCACCTGGGCTGGGGGCTCTCCGGTACTTACTCCCACTCCTTCCTCCGCGCCTGGGGCGTGCTCTGCATCTTGTGCGCCTCGTGTGCCTTGATAATGTCCCTCTGCTCGATGAGCCCTCCCCGCCGCCGCTTGATCAGGTCKGGGCTCACGGGTGCCAGCTGGCCCGGCCCCAGCTCCAGGGTGCCACCGGTGCCATCGGCCCCGCGGCAGCGGGAATCGAACAGGGCGTCGAAGGAGGCGGCGCGGGACACCAGGGCCTGGGCCAGGCTCTCGGGCTCCAGCAGGTTGCAGGACTGGGTGTTCTGCATGAGGCCCAGGCGGTGCTGGCGCCACGTCTCCTCCTCGGGCAGGGCCAGGATGCAGCGGGACGAGGAGGTGTCCAGCTCAGCCCCCCTGCCCGGCGCCGCGGTGCCCACGGAGCACGTCCCGAAGCCCAGCATCGCTGCTGCCGGTGTGGCTCATCACTCTGGAGGGGAACAAGACAGAGGAAGGCTCAGAGGTTTGCTCTGTTTGCCCCACAGTTCCTCCCCTTCCTCCCACGTCCGCCAAAAGTCCCGTTCCTCCTGGGTTTGTTGGGCCAGACCCTCTCAAAGCAGCACACACATCACTGGATCCCAAATGTCAGGGCAAGGGATCGCACCCCTTCCTCATCCTTCCCAATCTGGGCACCCCTGACCTGCAGCTCGCTGGAGCAGCACAGCATGATGAGATGGAAAAAGAGGAGACTTGAGGCACCTGGATCAAACCACCCCAGGTTCTTTCCATCTGGTCGTTTGTTTTTTTGGGGGGCGTCCCTGGTTGGAAAATCCAGATCCCTCTTCAGCCTTACACTCAAGAGACGGCAGCCAGGAAGCCCCAGGGACAGGCAGCACTTCAGGAGGGTGGATGTGGAAATACCAGAGTGGGGAGCTGCCCACAGGAGCCAAAGGCACAGGAATTGCCAGGAATCCCACACCGAGCCGTGCTCCTCSGCTGAGCAAGGCAGGTGATGCCCTACAGACAGGAGATGTGTCCAAGGCTCCACCCAAAGCCTTGTCCTGCTGACAAGCTYAATTTTCGTGTTGGAAAAGCTCTGTTCAGCGTGTTATTGCTGTGGCAAAGGCTTTGCTTCGGCAGCCCCAGAAATTCCCCCTCCGGTGTTTGCCCATGATGAAGGTGAGAAGGGGGATGARAGAAAGCAGAAGGCAGCCAAGGTCGTTACTCCCTTCCTAATTACATCCCTAATGYGGGAGAAAGCAACCCAGCAAGGTAAAGGAGGATTTGGACCCCCCAGTCATGCAGGAAACTGAGCACATCATCATCATCATCATCACCATCACCATCATCATTATCATCATTAACTCCTCCTCAGGGCATTGTTTGGAGACACCTCCGGAGAAAAAAAAGGGAGATGAGAAGAGAGGCTGGGATAAAGGCTGGGAGAAACACACCAGTAGCAAAAATAGATTAAATTTAGCGGGGGGAAATGTCAGCACAGAGGGGACAACGCAGAGCAGGGTCTCCAACATGGTCAAAATAAGCCTGGCATTCCTCACAGGGGATGGAACATGGAAGGTCAGGGGAGCGTTCCATCTCCTCAGGTGCTGCGCTGCAAACAGAAGGCACCAAAGGCACCCTCGCATTTAAACCAGCCCAGCCCAGGGGATACTGAACCCTTGGCAAGCTCTCCGGAAAGAAAAAGGCAACTGGCAACAAGAGCCGCGGCAAATTAATTAGCACATTGATAAGACGAGTTTGGCTGCTCCCACTGAAAGCTATAAACGGATCCTTCACTCCACTACTTTGCTCACCCAAGCGACTTTTTTTTAGGAGCATTAATTACTTCTTCAAGTCAGTTCTGGACACCTTCATCATATCTCGTTTTCCCCAGCTTCTGCTTTTCCTTTTCATATTGCTCTGCTCATTTTCAACCCTCTTAAAGTTTTAACTCCACGTTTCCTTGGGTTTTGGGGGCATTTTATATTTTCGTTTTGGTGGGGTGTTTTTTTTCCCTGTGGTCGGTGAGGTTCTTTATTTGTTTTGGTCTGGTTAGGTTTTGTTTAGCTTTTGTTTGTTTTGTTTTTTCGTRTTTTTTAAACAACCATTAGCCCCGTTCCTTTCCTAGTCATTTCCTTGGCAAGGACAGGAGGYTTTCGTGCACACCAAGCGTGAGCGCTCCAGGTTCCAGCCGTGCCTGAGGACAACCTGCCAAGAGCAAACGAGGATAAATCCCGAGGGCAGGTCCAGCATCCACACATTCTCTGGATTTCCCGATGCCTCCCAGTGCATCTCCCACTCCAGGGACACTGGTGACTCCCAGGCTTTGGGGCAAGTGGGAAAAGCTCGGGCAGAGCCCTCGAATGAAGCAGTGAGAAAGTTTGAGGAAATAAATAGAAATAATTAGCTCTGCCGCCGCCTAAGCAAACAGGGCTCACGCTGCCAGCAGAACAAGCCACGTTCCCCCTGGAGAAGTGACAAGGAGAGAAGGGAGGGTGCCAGAACATTTTGTTAAGGAAAGCTGACGAGGTTTCACGCTAACGAGGGTGCTCGAGGGATGCCACATGCCAGGTACCGAGCATCTGGCACCAGGGCACCTGCCCCTCTTCCGGCCTTCAGACCCCTGCTCACACTGAAAACAAACACTTTATTTTTACCCAAAATCTGAATTAATGGGAAAAACACAGCATTGGCTCATGCGATTAGGCTTCTGCTGTTTAAATGCCAGCCCTGCCTCTGTTGGTGGGAACCCAGAGCTCGGGCTGTGCTGGGAAGAGCCAYGGCCAGAGCCAGGAGCATGGAGCCACCTGGCAGCTCTACCTCCACCYGGGATTTTCTTAATAATGTAGAGCTTGTGTGTGTGTCACAGAATGGCCTGGGTTGGAAAAAGCCTTGAAGTTCATCTTGTTCCAACTCTTCTGCCAGGGGCAGGGACACCTTCCACTATCCCAGGTTGCTCTGAGCCCTGCCCACCCCGCCCTGGAACAATTCCAGGGATGGGCCATCCAGAKCTTCTCTGGGCAACCTGTGCCAGGGCYCCACCACCCTCACAGGGCAGAATTTTTTCCAAATACCTGACTTAAACCTACTCTTTCTGTGTGAAGCCATTCCTCTGTCCTGTCACTCCAGGCCCTCATAAGCAGCTTCTCTCTATTTTYCTTGCAGGCTCCCTTCAGGTTTCAGCACCTCCAAGTCCTTCCTGCTGCACATCAGCCTTTTCCTGGGAATAAACCCAGGTTATTGCACAGTTCCCTGTTAATAGCTGGGCAGAAGATGACTTCACAGCTCCACTAATGCCCATCAGGAGCTAAAAACAGTGAAGGCTAACAGCATGTCGTGTTGGAAACATGAGGATCCCAGCTGGTACTCGCTGTCCATATCCCTAAGGGCATTACTGGGATGCAGTAAGGACATGGGACAGCCCTGCCACAGGAACAGGGATGTCACTGCCCAGCAATGRGATGCTGGTCTGTATTTGATCCAGGAGAGCTTCACTCTAAAAGTAATAAAAGTCATGAAATTCACAGTTTGCTCCTGCTGCAGAGAAATCATCTGGATAAAGCCATGGCCACAGGGCACTGAGAGCGGCCAAACTGAGTTAGAGACGGGATGTTCAGCTGCAAAAACATTGGCACTTGTGCTGTCAC
>NW_026623468.1:1002455-1004020 GCF_030028575.1 Malurus melanocephalus | reverse complement strand
AGCTCTGGCCCCTTGGTCAGTGCATCGGTGTGCCCTGAAATGGGACACAAGCATCCCAAGCCAGGGCATCCCACCCCACAAACCACTGAGAGCACAAGCCAGGGCATCCCACCCCACAAACCACCAACAAGAGGCTTTTCAAGCACCAGAGCACAAGTGATGGACGAAGAAACACACACAGATCCTCTCTGCAGTAATCCTCAAGAGACCCAACTCCAATATCTCAACCCCAGCTACACGCCACGGCCGAGGAGCGCAGCCCCAGCAGGCAGGAGACCCTGAGATCTCACACCCTGAGATCTCACACCCTGAGATCTCACACCCTGAGATCTCACACCCTGAGATCTCACACCCTGAGATCTCACACCCTGCTCCATTTTTTCCCCTCTGGCAGCTGATTAACTAATGAAGAGCTGCATGGAGAAGCAGGTTCCCAGCAGCAGCGCTGCCTTCCGAAGAGGAAATTCCTTTTAGGGGTTTTCTGTGCGCGTGTTTGTGTTACAATGGCAGCAATCAAATCTTTAGCCAAGTAACGATGTATTACCATAATGACTGCACTCAGGGCGCTGGGTGAGCTCTTTGCTTCCATTTTCTGAACAAACCTTCCCCAAAACTCCAGGAGTTAAAGCAAAGGTTCAATGCTGTGTTGGTCCACAGGCAGCACGAGGGATTTGGGGGATGGTTTTGACAGCAGCAACAGAGCAAGAAGCTCTTAAATATATATAAGAAAAACACACGTGATGCTATATATAGATAACATAAATTTATGTGAGAGCATCTATATATGAAAAACATGTATGATGCTATATATGGATWATATAAGCTATATATAGATAATATRAATTCATTTGAGAGCATCCAGGATGCTGCTCMCAAGCACCTTGGGGACACCCCAAGCCAGGCACGGATTTTCCACTTTGCCAGCCCCCAGGAGATGTTCCTCCCCAGCTTGGCTGCTCTCCCTGGGAGCTCTCTGGCCTGGTTCCATCCTTCCTGATCTGCAGGGATGCTCTGAATCCATGCACCATTGCCCCTTCCCTCCCGCTCACTGACCTGCTTCTCCCCAGGCCACGGGAGCCACTTGGTGCTGAGGACAATCAAAAAAGCCTCTCTGCACCGAGCCCTGCTTGCCCTGAGCTGCTAATTACAGCCCCTGCTCCGAGGGGGAAGGGGGAGCTCCCGCTGCGTGGAAAAGCAGAGCGCAGAACCTCCGAGCGCTCGGAAGAATTTCAGCGTGGGGCCCTTCCAAACAGAGACAGATGGGACGCGAGAGCGACTGATTCATCCTCGTGGCCTTTTCCTCTCCTGCCACGTGCACTTCCCCTCGCAGGGACACGGATGCTGGGCTGGGTAAGCCCTGCCTGGGTCAGTTCTGGGCACCCCTGGGTGCTCCAGCCCTTCCTGAGCCAAATGCTGGGGCTGGGCAGCGCAGTGGGTGTGGGAGCCAGCTGGCCAGGGGGGTATTTTCACTTGATCATTTGATACTGGGGAAAAGTTTGTTGGATTAAACCCTCCTCCCATAGCTCCAGCACGGGCAGAGCACAGTGGCTGTGCTGGGAAGAGCT
>NW_026623468.1:997903-1002016 GCF_030028575.1 Malurus melanocephalus | reverse complement strand
TTTAGAGGCAAAGTTCTACCCACAGCAAATGGTGTGGGTGAAAGGGTCRGGTCAAAGGTACCAAAATGGGAGAGCCAGGGAAGGCAGCATCTCATGTGCCAAGGTGTTGAGGGAAGAGGGGCATGGTGGAATCAAAGACCGGCCACTCAGCTCAAAAAACGTTCCTCTCTCAGCACCCCTCACATATAACACACTGATTTTGGGGTTTAGTGGCACCGAAACAACACGGCAGAAGAACACCTGCAAAGATCAGATGGAGGAAAAAGAAGAGCTCGGAACACCCAGGAGCTGCTTCAGGCTGGGGGAAGCTGCAGCAGCAGACATCAGACAACCTTTTGTCTGGGAAACGGCTTTTGTTCTGCCACGCCAGGGTTTGCACAGCTGGAGAGATGCTGCAACAGCAGAGTCCACTCCTCGGGGTTCAGCACCGCCTCTGCTTCCCAGGAAAAGCCTGGATGGAGCCAAGGYAATGCTCAGGCCCCGTCCCAGGCAGGAGGCAGCTCTGAGGCCAGCAAACCCCCAGGGGTTAGGAGGGCTCACCTCGAGGAGCACAGCCCCAAGCACAGGAGCCTCCTCCAGAACACCATTCCCAGAGGGATCAGCTTTGGGAAGATCAAAACACGAAATTATCTCATCTCTCCTTTAAGAGCAGCTGTTAAACAGCACCTCTGCTATTTATATAAATGTACATCAAAGAAATCAGCGTTTCTCCAGCACGGAGAGCCAGAGGCTGCTGGCTCAGGGCAGCGAACCCCAGCCCTGAGGATGCTTCCAGGGCATGGGCAGGCACATCCCTGCTGGGATGGCAGCGAGAGACAGGGCTGGCACAGGGATAGGACCAGGAACAGTGATCAGGAACGCCCATCCCAACAAACAACCCAACACCCAAACATCCTCCAGCACCACCTTTGGGACAGCCTCATTTCACCCCCTCTTTCCTGCACCCCTCACCACACATCCATCACATCAACAACCTGCCACCCCCAATTCCAGCAGCAGCATCCCCAAATCCCCAGCAGAGCAGAGTAAAGACAGACAGACCTGAGGGGGTTTGTGCCATCCGCCGTGGGCAAAAATGGGGAAAAGGGGACGGTGCCTGGCACAGCTCAGTGCTCCCCTTCCTTGCCCGAGCTCTTCCACCCAGCAGGGGACAGGTATTGYCCCGGTGGGAGCAGCTCTGCAAACAGCAGGGATGGAGTCTGGAGATGGGAATAACCCGGGATGGGAGAGGCAGAGTGATCCGTGCGCCGGCAGCGCCCCGAGCCCAGAGCCGTGCGCAGCCAGGGAGCGCACCCTCGGCACTTTGCTTTCCAAAGAAGGGCACGGCCACGACTCCTTAAGATAATTTCCAGGCCACCCTCCAGGAATTAGCTCTGCTCCTGCACAAGAGCACAGGCTGTCACCCCTACAGAGCTGTGTTGTCCTTCTCTCTCCGCTCCCACCGCGAGGAGATTCTCCTTGGAAAGGTGCAACAGCCCTCCCAGGCTCCCTCTCATCAGCAGCACAGGGCCCACCGCCCAGAAAAATCAAAGCTGTGGAAACAGCCCCAAGGTCATGGGCCTCAAACTGTCCCCTTGCCCAGCCACAGCCACAGGGAGAGTGACATCTCCACATCCCAGCCCGCCATTCCCTGGATATTTGGCACCCCATGCCATGGCAGCCACAGACAGAGCCCCATCACCCTGAGGACAGCCTGAATCTCTTCTTTTTTTTAGTGCACAGCAGCAGTGCTGGCTCTGTATGTCACACCTCGGCTGCTCCCACACCCARRGAATGGGAATATGGGAATATGRGAATRTGGGAATATGGGAATATGGGAATAYGGGAAGCRTTGCTGCCAAGCCTGGTAACTCAGCCTGAGCTGGCACGTTCCAAAGAGGACAAGTGAACCCACATCAGGGATCAGCATCAGTCCCCATCTCCCTGAGCCCTAAAGCAGCTGAAGGAYTGCCAGGGTCTGGAGAGGAGCAGGAGCTGCCCGCATGAGCCAGGGAGTGCTGGAAGTTGCYGCGCAACAGAGGAAGAAAATGCTGTCAGAAATAAATAGAGCAGCCCCTGGGAAGCGCTGCTGGAGGAAGGCAGCCAGCCCCGGCTCCTYGCTCCAGAGCACCTGAAACAAAGCAGCAGGCAGGAAGGGGCTGAGAGCAGGGTCATTCTGCTGCTGGGGGACATCAAGAACCCAGCTGGAAGCCACTGGTGTRAAGAGGATTTGGTGCAGATACAGACAGAAAAACAGGGAGGCGTGAAGTATTCAATTCTCCTGTGCACTGCCCTGGGAGAAGTTTGTTCCCCTCTGCCAAGACAGAAGCCATTCCCCCTCGTCCTGCCACTCCAGGCCCTCATCCAAAGTGCCTCTCCAGCTCTCTTGGRGCCTCTTTTAGCACTGGAAGGATCTCCCCAAAGCCTYCCCTTCTCCAGGTGCACACCCCCAGCTCCCTCAGCCAGTTCTCCCAGGAGAGGTGACCGTGTGACCCAGGAGCTGTCCCCAGCCTGGGTGGCACCTGGGTGGCACCTGGGTGGCATCCCAGGCATCGCCAGCACTCATCCCTGTCCTGGCTTCATGCTCCAACTCACAGCTTCTCCAAAAACACCCACCTTAGCCAGGAGCTGGCATGGGGCAGGACGGACACCCAACCTGGATTGAGGCACCACGGGGGGACAAAATCACTGTTGAGACTGGCAAAGGCAGGGAAAAGAAGCTCTCATTTCCAAGGGCGCCTCGGCAGAGGTGACTCACAAACCACGATGTGTGTCAGTGCTTAATAGACCTGCACAGGTAATTACACCACCCTGGAAACCGCAGATTCCCGGCAGAAGGAGCCGCAGCACCCCTGAGAGGGGGGAACAAAGGGATTCTGCAAAGGTGAGTGACAGCAGGCTTTATTCTCCTTTGACTTCTGCTCCCGTTATGCACAAAGACTCGCTGGAAAGGTCTCATTGTTTGTGCAAAAAGAAAGCAAACTCTTGCACAAATTGCACGGGGAAGGAGGGAAGGGGATAAAGAATGAGTCTGGCCATTCTGGGGGRAAGAAATTCCTCCCTGTGAGGGTGGTGAGGCACAGGTTGYMCAGARAAGTTGTGAATGGGCCATSCCTGGGAGTGTTCAAAGCCATTCTGAGCAGCCTGCTCTCATGGAAGGTGTCACCCCATGGCAGTGGGGCTGGACCAAGATGATCTTTAAGGTCCATTCCAACMCAAACCAYCCCAGAATTCCAYWAAGAGCACGTGCTGTGCATCCTCCACCGCAGCATCCTCACCAGCAGCTACAGCAACAAGCACAGAGCAGAGCACAAATCCCTGGGAAACAGAGCAAAACCTCCCCGATTCCACCTTAAAGGAGAAAAAGCAGGTTTTCCTTTTGCTCTTTCACCCAGGCCTTCCAGAACCGCTCCCTGCTCACCTCACACACCACAGAGAACCCCATGGATTTGCCTTATCCTGGCTTGAGCAGGGCTGGGACAAACGGACAATAAAAAGCGATTTCTTGCCTGGCAACATCACACATGCACAAACCATGCCTTGAGGACCCTGCAGCGAGCAAACAGCTTCCCTGATGGCTGGAAAAGCCTGTCCCAGGACACTCTGCTGCTCAGGGACAACAGCCTGGACCAGCCCCTGCCCTTCCTCCCGTTCCACATCCTCCCTCGTTCCTGCCACCCTCAGCCACTCCAAGCTGCTGCACACCCCCAGAGCKCATCCTCTGAGCCCAGTTTCTCCCACACTTGGGGAGAAGGGAGCAAAACAAACAAATGTTWTTGTGGAGCTAAAGAGAACATTTCRGCAATCCTRCTTTTTCCACCAGGACTAATAACCTGGCTCAGCAAGCACCCAGTTCTCACCTCCTACTTCATGCATATACTCCCGGGAAGTCCCTCTCCTGCTCAGGGGAAGCCACCAAATCGCTCGGGGAAGCCACCAAATCCCTCAGGAAAGCCTGGCTGCGTCCTTATGGCTCCCAAAGGCTGAACCCTGTGGAGAGCTGTGGGCTAAGCCAGCCTGGGCACAAGCCCAGGTGCTTCATAAAGGTGCCAAGTGAAGGGTTTGTGCTTCTGGAAACCTGCTGGACGAGAGGACAGGCACGGAGTGTGGCATTGAGAGGCACTGCTCCTTTGG
>NW_026623468.1:985896-997620 GCF_030028575.1 Malurus melanocephalus | reverse complement strand
CACCTCCCTTTGGACCAAAGCCACTGCCTCGTCACCGGGCTCCCTCTCCTCCTCAAAACGTTTCTTCTTTCAACCAGAGCTCATCCAGCTCYGCTTTCCCTTCTTTTATCTGCCTGCCACAACCGCTGGCACCGAGCCGCGATTGCCTCCCCTCCTTCTCCTCTCCGTGGCATTATTTCATGTCTGCCGTTCTTTCCCTCTGAAGAGCGTTTTTCTCGGAATAATTTGCGCCACAGCAGCGTTCCTGCCAGAGAGCCGCTCCGTGGGACACTGGAGCGCGGCGTAAATGAGCTCAAATTAAGGGTGAGACTAATCCACGGAGCAGAGGAGGGCAGGCACAGCCAGGAATAGCAGCCTGGCCTCAAGCTCCGAGCTTGGCACCGATCTGGGAAGATTCAGCAGGGAAAGAGAGATGCACATACCATTTCTAACACTGCTCACATAAAATGTGCATCAGTCCAGCCCTGAGCAGCCAGTCCAGGCACACAGGAATGGCTACATTGCTCAGTTCAGACATCTCCATTTTCCAATATATTACTGGAAAGACACAGTATTTCTTATATTTACATGTATTTATGTGTTAATTTTTTGTGAGGCTCCTCTGGATTTTATATCCTCTTGGAAACTACAGATTCATATTGATGATATTCCTCATTATTAAGCTTAAGATGAAAAATTATCACCTTCCTGCATTCTGCTAAAAAACATAAACTGCAGCCCAAAAAGTGTTTGGGAGGTACTTTTGAAAACGAACAGAGAAAATCCCCTTTCTGTTTCTCTCAAGCTCAGAATTTTCCAAAAATATTGAAGGTGCTATATTTTCTAAACACAAGGCTGAAGCTTCCACAATACCTTTCTATTAACATCTGCTTATGAATCAAAGATTATGGTTTGTTTTTTTTTTTTTTCTGAGTCTGTTCCCTAAATCCTTCTTGCCTATTTTGAAGACTAACAAATGCCTGCTCCAAACCAAGCTGGGTGCTCCACTCTTCAGCAGGGAGATGGAGCTGCTGTGACGATGCCTGACAACTCGATCAGCTCAAAACCATCATGGAATTGGCTCTTTTGGAGCAGCACGTGCCCTTGGAGCTCTGGCTTCACCTTATTTTCAAACACCAGCCCTCACTCTGCTCCCCCATATCCCACTCCACCTCCTCCAGACAGTCACACAGAGCTCTTTTTACACCAGGGASCTGCCAGCTGGAATTTTTAGACATCTCCAGGATGGCTGACTCCAGCACGCCAGCAGGGAGGAAAGGGGCCCTGAGTCCAGAACTTTTCTGTTCCCTCCTCTCCTGCCCTTCCCACGTTTCATTGAGGAGTTTCCTCAATAAGGAAGACACAAACAGCGATAAGGAAGACACAAACAAAGACACAAACCTGCCCCAACACCTGCCCCAGCACCTGCCCCAGCACCCAGGCTGCCTCTTGGCTCATTCCTACCACGCTCAGGTTTATTTTGCAGAGCAAACCTGGCCCTGGAAGCTCAGCAGCAGAGCTGGTTAGCACCACAGAGTGCCCAGGGAAAATGTCTGCAAAGAGCTTCCCGAGCTCAGCATCCCTGAGGTGCCAGGAGGCACAATGCTCAACAGCACTTTGGTACCCAAGGACCCCTTCTGGAGAAGCTTTTTGGAGGCAGGAATAATCCACTGGGGTTTAAAGTTCTTCCCAGCCACCTTAGAATTGCAGCCAAGGTGTTGAATCACCCATGGCCTGGTGGGGATCCGACAGCAAGCCCAGGAATTCACCACACGTCCAGGAGTCAGAGATCTCCCACATTGCCCCAGCGAACAGCCAACACCTCTGGGTCAAGATCCCTTCTTCTCCAGGCTTTCCCACCCCATTTGGACATCAAAAAAAATATAGAAATGTGTGAGGCTTTTAGTTTGTCATCTAAAAATTTGAGCTGGAAACCATCAGCTCATGTTAACTCTTAGCTTCTTGTATTGTACAAAAACACCTCACAGCCTAAACCCCTAAAAAAGCTTTGACTGAGGATGCTACACACCAAGCAGAGCATCTCTAAAAGAGGTTTGGGTGCTTTCCACATCCCACAGGAGCTGTAACACGAGGCCAGTACTGAGTGTTGCTAAAAATCTCAGCCTGCCTGCGAGACGTGGAGCCCCGTGCATGCAGAGCCTGCTTGAAACGGCTAACGGATTGCATTTATTCCAAGCTTGCTGCTTCCATATGCCAGGAGGGAAAAAAAAAATAATAATAGAAAAAAGAAAACATAAAAAGAAGCCATAAATCACAGCAGTGATAAATTTCTAAAGGAAAAAAAAAACAAAAAAAAACAAAAAAACAAACCAAACCTGTAGTAGAAGCAGCCTCCCAGAAACTTCCCTTTGCTGCAAATGCTAAATTCAGTCAAAAGGAAGAGATGGGGGAAAATCCACTTCCAAACCAGAATGGTGTTGTGGACAAAATGACAAGAGTAACCATGGTCTGTCACTGCTGCCATCGAGTTCAGCATCCACTGCAGCTGCTCATTCTTTAAGGAGTGAAACCAGCACTGTCACCCCCAGCTCCAAAGCAGGGCATGGAAACACAGGCTGGCCTGGGAGGGAGGGAAACGTCCAGCCACCAGGCTGACACCTAAAGGGATTTAATGAGGAGTGGCAGGGACAAGAGCTGACCCTAAACCCAACAGAACTGGCCTGATTTCACCCTTGTTGCTGGGCTTCCACCAGGGTCCAGCAAATCCCACCAGGACGATGCACAGAGCTTGGACATGTCCTGTGCCAAGTCCCTGCAGGGCACAGCAGGGAGCAAGAGACTCARCACCCCAGCCAAACCTGCACAGAGCTCCTCAGCAGCCCCAGGGGCAGCTCTGACCCAGCCATAAGCTTCCCATCCAGGAAATCCCTGGGCAGGGAGCCCTTGACTCCCACCACACTCTGATGGTGCAAAGGGGAAGCTGTTAGTGTGCACCGTGGTGATGAATCCAGGCTGGTTATTTATRCTTTGGTTATTTATGAAACCCCTGGGGTCTGCAGGCTGGAAATCAGGGAGAATTCAGCTCTGTCCAGAGGAAGGGCTGGCTCAGGCCGAGGCACTGTGCCATGGAGATTCAGCACTGGCTCAGAACCAGAGGAGCAGTGGTGCCTGACAATTCCCAAAGCAGCCCCAGCCACTGAGGCTTCAGGAAAAACACACACCAAGCGAGCTGCTGATCGACTGAAGAGTCCAGAAAAGGAGYGTGGTGTGGAAAACCACGAGTCTGGAGATGAGAAATGCAGTTATTTGGCATTTAGAATATGAAACAGGCAACAGCATCCTCCACCCAGCATCACTGAGCGGCCACCAGAGTAAAATGCTCCACAGCCAAAACAGGACTGGAGCAGAAGTCCCTCCCAGTCCTCCCTCCTTGTCCCCACTTTCAGAAAGCAGTCAGACCTGAGAAAGTTGATACAAGAAGCTAAGAGTTAACACATGAGCTGATGGTTTTCAGCTCATTTTTCTAGATGACAAACTAAAAGCCTCGCRCATTTCTATATCCCAATGCAATGTTTACATTCCTTGGCTGAAGGAAAGAGCAGGAGCAGCCCAGAGCCTGCAGCATTCAGCCTCTGAATCCACAAAACTCCAGATCCRCCCCAAACCAAGGGGAGAAAAGGGATTAAAAACCCAAAGACGGACTTCCAATGCAACAAACACACGAGGAAATTTTTTCAAGTCACCCACACCCTCCAGCCCTTCGGAAAGACATTAAACACTCCGCGACAGCTTTTATGGATTGTGCTGGGCACCACGCGTAGCCCGGGGGAGGTGATTTGTCCTCTCCTCACAGTGATGCACAGCAATAGCCGCCGGCAGCCCGAGCGATTTGACGGGTGCAGGACGTGCAGAAAGGAACCAGAACCACAGGGGCAGCGCCTCTTTCTGTGGCCACATCCACCCTCAGGGGAGCCCACACCGGGGCAGGGSATGGGGGAGTTACTCCCACCCCACCACAGCAAAGCAGCAGCACCTGGAAACATTCCCCGACGCGATCCCATAAAGCAGCGTTAATATTAATGCACCTCAAGACAGGGTGATCAATTCCTGGTCTGGGCTACTCGTGATTTCTAATAGCAAGAATCCAATATCACCTGGAAAGAAGAGCTGTCAAGCCTCAGTACTTACTCTGTAGCTACAGGAGCCACATTTCATTTGTTTGCCAAGTCTGGTCTCCTTTAATATATTAAAAAAAATCCACCTGAATAATTAAGGGACTGATGAATAACAGGGAGATGAAAACACCGTGAGTTGCTCTCTCTCCTATCCACCCAACCCGATTTTTTTCCAAGCATTTAAATCTTTGCTTTGACTCTGYTCCTGCTGCTGGGCACTTCAATCACAGCGTGAGCCTTTATTAGTAAAATACATATCTGAGCCATCAGAGCAGCTCCAGCTTCTCTTTTCCTCACCTCACCCCAGCTCTCCTCCGCTGGCGCTGCTGGTGGGACACACCCCTGATGTTGACACGGCTGGTGACATGTGTCACCTCCTTTCCCCTCTGCCCCTCACCCARGCATGGAGAAAGATCAGAATTCCAGAGCCCCCTTCCTCTCCTTGTCCTTCAAGATGCCGAGGGGAAAGCAGCAGCATCGTCATCTCCCTCCATCCCCTCACCCCGCAGGAGTAAGATCCACGCACGGCAGCTCCCATTCCATCACCCAGCGCCTCTCCGGGAAGCCTGGCCCCCAAAACTCTCCTGTTTGGGGCAGGGAGGCTGCGGGGAGCTCCACAGTCCCGGCAGCAGCTCCTGTTCCTACCAGGGAGAGCATCCCGGGATGAGTTGCGCCATGAGGGGAGCAGGGAAAACGCCAGATCGCCCTCGAGAAGTTTGCCAATTAAAAACAAAGAGAACAGCCTTTGGGGAAGAGACCGGTGTAATTAAAACATTCATTCCGGTTACAGTTTTTGCTCTGGGCGAGCTCCAGTCGCCCAAAAATCCCAGCAAGGGACAGCGCCAGGTCCGAGCCCAGCTCTGAGCCAAGCCAAAGCCCTCTCCGAGGCAGAGCTGAATATTCACCTTCCTCCGGAGGGAATCAGAGGGAAAACATGCTCCAGCTCTCAGCGAGCAAAGAGACAATTAAATACCTGGAATAACAAGTAGGAAATAGGTGACGGCTTCAAGGCTAATAAACCCTCTGAGCAACACTAACAGCTGCCTGCATGAGCAAAACAGACCAAGTGACTAAAACAAAGTCACGACAGTCACAAGTGAGCGGAGTGAGRCATGACAAGGGCTCGGTGAGTTTGGGCACAGGGCTGGAGCAGAAAGCAGGGAGAGCACTCCTGTGGCTGTACCCGGTCACACAGAGCTGGGAGAAGGGAAACACCACTCCAGGGGTCCAGTTTGAGAGCCTGGGCCATAACCCATAATGGGAGAAGGATGAAATCCTGCAGCAGAGTGAGAAATTCTCCCTGYGAGATCTTTAATAACACACACGAGGGCTGCCAGCCCACGGGGCAGGAGAGATCTGCTGAGCAAAGAATGTCAGCTCCAGGAGTTGCTGAGGGCAAAAAGTGCCAAGAACGGCGGTGAAGAAAGAARAAAGTCATTTTTTTTCTAGTGGAAACTGTCTACTCCAGCACAGCAGGCACACTTCATTTCAATTCTGCTTTTTATATCACATCCAGCACAGGAAAAACAGCACCAGATTTTAAAAGATGGCTCTCAAACCTAAAGCCTCCAAACCTTCAGCTTCCCATTCCAGCRTGCCCCATCAAATTTGGACGTTATTAATGCTTCTACCCTTTTCTCACCCTTCTTATGGGTTCTCGTGATTTTGCGTGGTGCAAGCCAGCTTCACCCCACCAGAAGCATTTAAACTTCAACCAAACTGCTGCTTCCAAAGCTGGTCACCAAACCACACCCTAGTCCAACACACGGGATGTCCACGGAGAGGGTCTGATGCACAGAGTGGATCAGGAGTAGGCTGGAAGGAGATGGAGGAGCYGCACAGACAGGTGGGAAGGTGGGCATTGACAAAGCAAAGCTCTCCTGCCAGGACCAGCTTTCCACAGAATTACTGTGCCCATCCAGCTCCAGATGAGCTGGCATCCAAACCGTTCCTGCTTGTCCATCCCAGCTGCTCCCAGGCGAGGAAAAGGGCTGGAAGGACAGGCAGGGCTGCAGTGGCAGAGAGATCAGAGACCTAGAGCAGCGCCAGCCACCAAAGATGGAATAGGGATGCAGGAACACCACTGAACACACAGCGAGGAGGACCAAAAGAAAGGGAAAGAGGCGCATAAAGGATTCCCAAATCCCCACATGGATGTGGAAAAGCCACATGAGCAGCACCTCACCAGAGGACAGCCAGGAAGCAGCAGCCAGCACGCACCGGCACAGAGCAAGAGATCAACCCAGTCCCCTSTTCCTCCTCCTCCCAGGAATCTGGCACCCTGGAAAAACCTGCCCAGCCTTTGCATTTTGCAAACCTCAGCTCTAAAAATATCGCTCGGTGCAAGTGACACATTCCGCGCGGAGCCGGCGAGCGCAGCCCACGGAACCAGACTCGCTTCGCATCAGGGACAGGTTTTGTAAACAGGGCTTTTTTAGGGTTGCTTAGTAAGCCGTGAGCAAACATCCAAAGCCACCGTTGGATGGGGCAGAGCAGAGGGAAGGACCCCATCAGAGGGGAAAAATCCCGCAGAGGAAAGCAGGGTGGGGGAAACTCGAGGGCTGGCCGTCGTTTCCCAGCGTGTCCCATATGCCTCAGCTCACGCTTGTAGGATTTTGAGGTGGAGTTTCTCACCCTTTATCACACCACGAGAAGGGTCCCAGCTCCGGCCATGCTCACAGCAACAATACCCCCCTCACCAGCTGCTTCCAGAGAGAAAATCTCCTATTTTTAGGGAAAGCAGAGGCTCAATGATGGCCAGACAGACAACCCCACTGCTGGGGGCTGTGCACCACTGCCAATCCCTCAGAAAAGCAGGGTGTGATCCTTCCCTGGCTGCTGAAGCTGCTCCCCAGGGGCCAGGATGAGAGGCAGAGCAGGAGGAAGAGTGGCCCAAAGTRTTGCTGAGTTAATGACAGTAATTAGCCACCATCTTGAGCAGCTCCCTTTAGTTACAGCCTCATTCTCCCCGGCACAGTCAGCTCACGAGCTTTCAATTAAAACTCTTCACAAAACCGTAATGGAAGCACCACTCTGACCCACCACTGGGCTCATCCAGGACACAGCAACACACTCAAGCGGTGCTCCTTTACTTGAAGGACCTGGCTTAATTAATTTTGAACCGGGTATGATGTCCCAGCCGTGCTTGGGAAGCCGCAGCCAGCGCAGGGTGGCTTTGGAGAGCAGATGCTGGAGGTTTGCGTTTTCCCCACCCCAATTCCAGGATTTGATCCATGCTCTGAATGCAGACCAGAGGCGGAATTTCTCTCTGCAGAACTGGCCACGTGCTCCCATCACCTCGTGAACCCTGGATTTTTGGGAGCAGGATCACTCTTAGTCTTTGCTAACAGCGCCAGCRCCCTCCACCCTGCAGCACTCACCTCTAAAATCCACACAGGATGCCTCAACCCCAAACCAGCCACCCAGCACGGACCAGTTTGCTCAAAGCACTTGCACTGGGTCCTGCTGGAGGGCAGGAAGAGGATGAAGGCAGGGGAACGAGGAGTTAAAGCCCATCTTCRGCCTGCAGCTCAGGAAAACAAGGCAAGGGGAATGCAAATACTCTTTGCTGGAGCAGAAAGCYTCACACAAATATTAGCCACAGCTTAATGGGCTCTCTCCAGGGAYGGGCTGGCAGGGGTAAGGCTCAGCCCTGCCCACACCTCTGCGCTTTGAGGCACCTTTCCAGCTGGTTCGTGCTTATTTATAGGCAGCAGTCCTTGGAGAATCACGGGAGAAGATGAAGCTCGGCCCCTTCCCCCCGACAACTTTGAGCTTTCTGTGCTGCCTTCCCTGCAGAGATCCAGCTCAGACAGCTCCGGTGTCTCTCCAAAGCCGGGAGGCAGGCTGCACACCAGGAGCTCGGGGTGTTTTTAACAGGATCTCCCCATTCCCGTCTCGTCGAGTGGAGGGAAATCGAGTGTTTTGGCACTAGGAAAACAGAACAATAATCCTGAGCCAGGCTGGGGAGCACAGATGCCTGTGGATGGCAAACTGGGCAGCAGCAGGGCTCGGTGCCTCTGCAGGGAGCTGGTGTTTCAGCGCCTGTGCTGCTTTGTTTAAACAACTGCCTGGAAAAGCCGATATTGGATTTAAATCCACGGCCTCTGAAGCAGGGAGCGCATATCCCAGCATGGAAAACACRAAAGATAACACATCTCTGCCAAAGAGGTGAAAAACAACCCTTCTGAGCCAATAAACGACACAGCTGGGAGCGATTGGAGGGTCGCCCTGACATGGGATTTTTTTGCGAAGAATCCCTGCCCCCAGCAAAGCATCCCAGCCCCTCATTTAGAAGATGGCACAGCCCAGCAGCACAGGGGAATCGTGGAGTAATCGATGCCAGGGAACCTGTGACCCAACCTGCAGCTCAGAGCAAAGCCAGGWTGATGGCAGAGGCAAGGGAAAGGGAGAAATCCCGAAACCCTCACCCCTTCCCGCCTGCCCTGATCATTTCTCAGCCTGACACAGAGCTCAGCAGCCTCTCCCCGGGCACGAGGCCTCACGCCCGTGACTAATGGTATGTTTTGACATCTCTGAAATACTCCAGCACTTCATTTCAGCCGCAGGGAGCAGGGAAGAAGGAGGGGACATGCTGGTGGGGAGCCGGCACCGGGAGGGAAGGGCAGGAGAGAGCTTTTGCGAGAGCAACAGGCAGGGATAGAGCGAAGCAAAGGGAAAGAAGTGGGAGACAGATGAGTGGCAGATTGGAAGACACCTGGGGAGCCTGTCTGGGTCCCTCTGCTGCTTGACTGCGCCTTCCCTGGGGCTCTGGGGAGCTGTAAAGCACTCATGGTCTCCTCCCGGACACGYTGCTTGAGCGGGGACAGGGATGCTCCGCTAACTCCAGCAAGCCTGAACCTGGTTGGGAAGGGACGCGGGGAGGCAGGAGAAGGCAGAGTGCCCAGRCTCCTCCTCTGGACCGTCTCCAGAGGCAGGAAGGTGACAGACAGCGGTCCCCGGGGAGGTTCATTAGCGAGCCGCTCCAACAGGCACCTCCGGCCCCGCGGGAGCCGGCGGAGACGCAGCCCCAGGCCCTGGCAGGGCAGCAAAGAGCATCGCAGCCACCAGCCGAGCTGCTGGCCGCCACCATCTGCCAGCCAGCAGCACCGGGGAGAGGAGCAGCCGAAGCCACGGGGGGGATCTGGCTCTTTTCCTGGCAGCTCTTGCTCATCACCAGCTGCTCACGCTGGGGCTCAGGCAGTCCTGCTGCACCCCGGGGGCTGCGGGGAGGGGGGAGCGGGGTGAGGGCAGGGGGCTCCACATCACCGGGGAGCCCGGACAGAGAGGGGGAAAGTGGAACAGGCTGGGGGAACCGGCCCGAAACGCGCCGTGCCTGGGGGAAGCGGCTCAGAGCGGCTTCACCGGGTTCACCCCAAACGAGTGATGGAGCCCCCGGCACAAAGGCAGAAAARCCACCCCGGACTGCCCCAGCCCACTCCAGCCACGGGCATCCTCAGGGCCACCCGCGGATCCCCTCAACCACGGGATGCAGGAATGAGCAGGAGCTGCGGCTGCCATCGCCGCGGTGCCGCTCACAGAAGTTTTCTTGGGTCACTGGGAGCGAGGAGCCCGTCTGGCAGCGAGAGAGGTGCTGGAGGAGTGCTGGGGGGACTGATTCCCCGATTCAGCTGCCACTAAAGTCATCGATGTGGCTGTGAGTGATTCACACCCGTGCATGAAAAGCCCGTGAGTCACACTCTGGATGCAGTGGGTGGGTGCATTGACTCAGCCGTGCCAGGGACGGGGCACGGGGGGCTGCAGCCTCGCACGGCCGAGGGGACAGTGCTGACTGCACGGGGTCAGAGAGAGGTCCCACGGGCATGCTCGGGTCCCCATTAGYGCCCTGGGGTGAGCCAGAGGGACGCTGTGCCTCTGCATCTGTCACCTGCCCGAAAGAGGTGCCAAGGAGCAACGGGGCTGGGCCACGCTCTCCCTCAACCTTTCACCGGCAAAAGGTTTGCACTGTCCTGGGTGGCAGCAGAGCAGGGAGGAGACCCCCAGGTGCTCAAGGGTTGCAAAAGCATCCCAAACTACAGCCAACAAACTTTGCAGGTACTCCGGGGCCGCCGAGGAGTGAAGAGACTCGGCCAGGCAGCAGCAGAGACCAGAGGGGAGCTCGGTGCCAGGGCCTGATGCCACCACCACCTCCTGCACCTCCTGTGGTCCCCGTCTGGGGAGCTCAGCTCACCGGCACAGAGACCTGCAGCGCCGCATAAACGCTTTGGCTAGAGGGAGCTGGAGGAAAGCCCTGGCATTTGGGTGGCACTCAGTCTCCCCWGTCACCCAGCGGGTGGTGGCGATGTCCCAGCCGTGCCAAAGCTTTTTCTGCCTCCTCTGCCAAAGCAGCCCAGTGGATCGGGACCAGCCGAGAGTGTCCCCKCATCCCACGGCACCCCGAGCCCAGAGCGCCCCGTCTGCAGCACGGACCGAGCCCGGGAGCGGGGTGGGACCACCCCGGGGGTGCGGGGGGGATGTGTCCAGGGTGGTCCAGGGCCAGGTATCGCTTGTGAGCCCAGGATCGTGGGGGAAGAGTTCTCCTTGGCCCCGCTCCAGCCGCGCCAGGAGCCAGCAGGAGCCACGAGCACCGAAACACACGCTCGGCAACGCAGGAGCAGCTGCGAGAGCTGCAACAGCCAGGCAGGCAAACCCCGATTTAGGACCCCACTCATGCATCACTGTCACCAGCAACACCCAGGCACTGAGGACCAGCACCTGGACCCACGGAAAGTGGGGACTGCGAGCAGGGAGATAACACGAGACAGAGCACTGGCTGCCGAGGGCAGGAAGGGGAGAGTGGGGAAGAGATCCCGCACATTTTGGAAGCCTTCAGCTGGCAGGGGAGGTGGACTGGAGCCGAAGGAGCCCAGCGCTCCCTACATCCCAGCCGGGGCTCCCCAAGGCAGGGGAAGAGAKGGGGTGACCCCTCAATACGGCTTCACCCCCTCACCCACTTGGGCATGAGGGTGGGCAGCCCCGGAACGGCCCCGCTTACCCACGACCCTTCCCCCGGGACCCCCGGCCCCCCAAACCGCCTTAAGCAGCGAACCGAGATTCCCTTAATACAAACTTTGCGAGAGCCCATCCCCGCACCCCAGAAACCTCGGGAACGGCAAAACACCGGGAGCCGRGCTGCAAACTTGGGGTGCCGTCCCAAAGCGCTGCCGGAGCCCCCCGAGCTCCCCGGCCACAACCCACCTGTGGCCGCTGGCTGCCGCCGGCTGCTTCCCCCGCGCTCCATCCCCGGAGCCCCGCGCATCCCGGAGAGCGGCAGAGACAGAAGGGAGGGGAGGAGGTGTCCACCGGGAATCGCTCAGCGCGAGGAGGAGGAGGAGGATGGAGACAGCCCCAACTGGCGTCTCCCGGCCGGCCCCAACAGGTAGCAGCGAGCGCGGGGGGGGGACGCGATGTCCCCGCGGACTTGGGGAGAGCCAGCGGGAGCTGGCCCAGGGCCACCATCCCGCCGGGCATGGCTTACCTGGGGACAGAGGCATGGATCCGGCCGGGGGTTATTCCAGAGACATGGTTTGTAATGGAAAAAGGAGGAAAAGAGCCGTGGGGAAGGGAGGGAAAATAGGAGGGAGGGGAGAGGAAGGGGGGAGGGAGGGAG
>NW_026623468.1:982835-985610 GCF_030028575.1 Malurus melanocephalus | reverse complement strand
AGTTAAAATCTGTCTCCTGCCCACACAGAGAAAAAGAAATTTCTGACAATCGGAGGAAGGGAACTCGCACACATAAACCAGAGGGGGCAGATGGGGGATAACAAAGGAGGGAAGGAGCCGAGACAAAACACGGCGGCAAGTGTCCGGGCACACAGCCGCTGGCACAGCCCTCGGGGCAAGGACGGGGCACGCAGCCTCCTCTCTGCCCACCCAGGCCACCCCGGGGYCAGCCCCGGCCCAGCAGCAGCACCCACAAAGCTGGCACAGGACCCCCCATTGCCCCACCAGCCCGTGCCCGTGCTCCCCATCCCTCTTTCCCAACCCGCTCTCCTCCTCCCTGCGCACACCAGGGCACGRTGACCGTGACAACCAGCCAAAACCAGGGCAGCTGTGGGGACAGGGGACACGGATGAATTTCCCCCGCCGCTCCTGATCAACCACAAATGGCTCCCACGGCGTGTGAGAGCCGCCGGGGGGAAGGGGTTGCATTCCGGGCTCCCCCTTTAATCCCGTTCTCAGCCCGGTTTGCAGAGGTGCATCTCCRCTGCTTCTGCTCGGGCTCTGTTCTGCTTTCCCAGGCAGCAGCCACCGACAGCTGGGGCTGGAGAAGCGGGCTGGAGGAGATGGAGGAGATGGAGGTGGCACGGCTGCTCTGTGTGGCACTCAAGGAGGGTCCCAGCGCTGTCACCGGTGCCGCCAAGGGCTGCTGCTGCTCCAGGACAGCTCACACACTCCGCATATTCCCCCTCGGCATGGGCAGGGAGGAGCCCTGGCACGGCACAGCTCGGCACGAGTCCGGCTGCTGGCACAGAAACCCCCAAAATCTGGTCCCTGCGGGCTTCTCTGGGAGTCCAGGGGCTCTCTGGGGTGGCCCAGAGCACGATGTCCCTTACCCTGCGCTCTCCTTTCACCACAATGTGAAGTCTCCCAGGAAACCTGTGCAGCTTGGCAGCATCCAGAGCATCCTCAGCTTGTGAAGCCTCCAGAGCTGGGCACAGAGGCTGCCCCAAAGCTGYCCCTCGCCCTCCATGGAGACAGGCATGTGCTGCTCCGTGGCACACAGCCCCTACTCTGGCACACACCATCACCAAGAGCCAGGGCGCCGTTCCTGTCCCCTGTGCCCTGCCAGGACCCTGAGTGGCTCTGCAGTGCCCGGGGCATCTCTGGGGYTGGGAAAGCAGCAGAGTTGCTCCCCCAGCCACCCCCTCGCAGTGATGTCCGCTTGTGCCACCCAGCCTGGGTGCTGTCTCTTTAAAACCTTCATCCCTGAATATGAATGAAGCTCAGGGAAGAAAATCCCGCAGATGAGTGCTTCATTTAAACTTCTCATCCAGCACTGCCATTCATTCATGCTCCTGCCAGGACCTTGGGGAGGAGGCACGGAGGAAAACCTGCATATTCCCATTCTCTTTGGGATGGATAGAAACCCCTCAAACAACTCCCAGGACACTGCACRCCAAAGTCTAACCCAAGCAAGGCCATCCTGGCGTGCACAGAATGGTACAAATGACGCCACAGGGTCCACTCGTGTCAGTGATTCTCCCACTCATTGTGGGAGAAGCTGGCGTCCATAGGGATGCAAATGCTCCCGGATAGAGGGCATCCCTCCCGCTCCCCAGAGCAGGGGCTGTGACACCCTCTCACCCGTGGTGCTCCCAAATCCTGCTTTCCACGGCCTCCCTGCAGCTGGGACGGATCCAGGCGGGASCCAGCTCGAACGCTCCCAGCCCGCTTCCCTGGTGCCGAGCCCAGGGTGTGTTTATTGAAATAAATGCTGCTCCCCGGGGACCAGGGATGCCTTGGATTCAGATGTCTCCATGGTTACCCGCTCACGGTGGGAGCTGGGGGTGATTGAACTCTGGGGGGCTCCCCATCCATGGCCCATGTCCCTGTCCCCCTCCCCACGGCTCCACGCAGCCCCTCTGCCTTCCCAGCCGGGCTCCAGCGCAGCAGGAGGGGGAGGAGAAGCGRGGTTCTCCCCGAGAACTCGTTACGTGAATAATTCTGCCGGCTCCGCGGATGAYGGGGCACGAATGCAGATCAGCTTCCTCATCGCGAAAGGCAAGACATTCCTGATCGGCGCCGAGACAAAGCTGAGCATCTCCTCCCACCACCCAGAGCCAGACAGGAATGAAATATGGAGCGACAGCATCAGGAGCAGCACCGACATCCCAGCGCTGAGCTGCTGTCGTCTCGGGGGAGCAGCAGCAGCAGCGCCCACCCGCTGCCGGCATTCCCGGTGAGCCGAGCTCGCAGGAGCTTCCCTCACCCCCAAGGTGCAGCCTGGAAAGCCGAGGGAATGACAGCAGAGAGGGCCAAAAAATGCAGAGCTGCAGAGCCCAGCTAGGCAGAAATGAGCATCTTGACATCCAGGAGTGCCTGACATCGCTCAACACCGAGCGTTGTGGAAGCAACAGCAGACACCTGAGCCTGTCGTCCAAACCACTTGGGCTTGGTCCACGTTCTCTGCTGACCTCTTATTCCCATATGGCAACAACCTCAAGGGCCTCCAAGCCTTTAATCCTGCTTTCTTTCCACGCAGCACCAAATCCGGAGTAGTTTTCCTCCTCCTTCCTTCACCTAAGGCCACAAACTCCCCGGGGGCAGACTAATGGGGCAATTTGGAGAGCAGTAAAGAGAGCAGTCAAAGGGCAGCAAAACACAGCGTGTCGGGGAAAAGAATTTGCCTGCAAGAACTGGATTTGTCCAGTGTGGAAATCAGGAGGCAGAAGAGGCTCGGTAGCAGTCTTCAATTATGTAAAGGGCTGCCGCAAA
>NW_026623468.1:969997-982722 GCF_030028575.1 Malurus melanocephalus | reverse complement strand
AAAAAAAAACAAAAAAAAACCACCTCAGAGGCAACGATTATTTTAGCTGTGGGACAGACAGCAGGGAAGCTGCTGGGATTTGAGAGCAGGCCAGGCAAGCACTGATGAGGTGTTCTGGATGGAGCAGCTCCCTTCCTGAGGCCGGGGAAGGGACCCCGTGCAAGGTGTGCTCCTTCCTGAACATTGCTTAACAGTGCTTAACACCTGCTAAAATCTGACATTTCACTGCTTTCCACCAAGCGTGAGGGCACCAACAGCTTTTTTGGGGGTGACGCCTCCACCTTCTGCAGTGCCCATGGYGTTCATGGGTAGCACAGCACCTCAGCCTGCCCTCCCTGGGGAGGAGAGCACCCAGAGCTCTCTGTTCTGTGCTGAGAACCCACAGCACATCGGGAACACCATCAGGGACCACCTCCCCTCCCCAGGGAGCTGCAGCAGTGCAGCATCACCCACCCTTCACTTCCCAGGATGAATTAATGGTGAGGTGCAGCTCCTCACTCCCTCTGGGGCCATCAGCACCTGTAATTTGACCGGTCCGGGTCAGAATGTTCAGCTCCTCGCTCATCATTTTCAAGCTGATCTGTGTCTTTTTCTGCCAAATAAACCCGCGGGGATTTTAAACAGGGCTGAAGAGACAAGAGATGAAGCCCAGGGCCAGCTGAAAGCATCTGTAAAAACAAAGAATCCCCCCGGATCCAGCAAATCCTCCAGCCCAGCTGTCGAATTATCTGCTGGTCCYTTCAGGTGGAGAGAGCTGGAGATATCCACGGATCTCCATAGGGAACAAGTGCTGCTTTCCTGGAGAGAGGAGGCTGCAACAGCCACGGGGAAGAGAAACTGGACGAGGGGTGCTGTGTGCCTTCCACAGCGGGGAAATTCTCAGAATTCTGTAAAACTGCCCCAGGGTGGAAAAAACACCTTCCAGGAAATGCCACACGATCCCATTAAGGTTTGCTCCTGAGGACCTGCCTGTGCCAAGCTCCACACTTGTGTTTAACAACAGGAGAGCCCGGGGAACTTGAAACATCTTTAATAATATTTACTCTCTCGCAGTAATATCAGCACTAACGAGGCCAGAGGAGGGGAAAAAAAAAGTCCTAGACCTCAGGATGTTTATGTGAWGAGAGACTAAACTTTCGTGAAGTAGGAACTTTTCCAAAACCAGACAATCCTCCCTGGAAAAAAAAAAAAAAAATCAGTAACAAATTTATGAGATGAGGCTGCAAAAGAAAAATACCAGAGTGCAACGGGAGGCAGGCAAAAACATGGATCTTTTTCTTTTCAGACCACACTTCGGGCCCGCTGAATCACAAGGGAGATGCATCCTGAATGGAATCGTCAAGAAAAACTACATTTGTGTGAAGAAAACGCCTAAAAATCTCATTTAGCCATCAGATATTGCAAACTGCGAGRAAAAAAAAATCATAAAAAATWGTTTTAAAAAATTTTAAATTTWAATAATTTTAAAGATTTCCCACTGAATGCCAAATTTTGTCGATTAGGTTGGGACCAGAAAGGCTTCGCTGAAATCTGAGCAGGGAGGAGAAGCCTTTGCCCTGCCTGCTGCTCCACCCCAGCCCTGTGGTTTATATTCCAGTTATGAAGCAAGTGCTGCTCTCCTCTTCCCAAATCCCATCTTTTCGCTGGAGAATTTATTTTCCTGGCACTGGTTCTGCTTCAGCACCCAGCCTCCTGTGTTTGAAATGTCTCTGCCATGTGGGAAGCACACAGGGACCTGTGCTCTCCCCCAGCTCCTCGGCGGCTGCAGGTGCTCGGATTTCAGCACAGACACATTTTTATCCGCGCCTGAGCTGTTTGACTCAAATCTGAGCCATTTCTCAGGGTCTGTCTCACAGCCCAGTCAACACAGAGGGAACGGGTGCCAAAACCCCATTTCTTTCCGATCTGATTGTTTGTTTTCCTGCCTTTTCCAGTTTGGGATTTCTGACAGGGAGCCATGTGAAACCAACTGCTCATTGTTTACTGGGGAGCCTGCGGCGGCGTTTCAGTCATTTCGCTCGCCAGAGGACCCGAGGAGATGATGGAAAGTCAATTAGCCGCCTGCAATCACCTCTCTGGCAAGGCTCCGCGGTGTCCACACACACACTCACACAAAAGCCAACCCAAACAAGYGCCCCGGGGCATCATCGCTGCGCCAGGGCTGCCCAGTGTCCCCCTCCCCTGCTGCCACAGCTGAGGCACCCACCCTGCTCCATATCCACGCCTAATCTGGATTTGGAGAGGGTTTGGACACAGGCACAGCAGGGCAGAGTGTCCTCCTTCTCCCCAGCTTCCCAAAAAGCTCCTCGTGCTCGGGTAAATCCCACCCTAAATCCTCATCCTAAAAGTCTTGTGGCAACCCAAAAGACAAATCAAGTCACCCCCTCCCTGCCACAGCCCAAATTTATCGGGTGCATTGGCTYTGTGGCGCTTTTCCCAGCAAGCCTTCAATCGTGTTTTTTTTTTAATCTGCTCCAAGACAACTTCTCAGCATCGCCCTGACTGCAGAGCAGAACGGGGTGTGTTATCCCARGAGGATAAATAAAAACGGCAGCTGCAAAATATGCATATTTTTAGCATTTGGGGACCCTGCTGGCAGCTCCTTCCCAACCCCAGGGCTCACCTAGGTGGGTTTCAGGCARGATTTTGGGTTTTCCAAAGCCCCTTTTCCCTTCCAGCCATTATTTCCTACCCAAGTGCAGCACCAGAGTAGTCCAGGTTCCCAAAAACACAACAGCAGCATTTTGGTCTCCTGTCCTCTTCAGGCCTCGCCCACAGCTTTGTTGTTTTTCACATTATTAGAATATTAGTGAATTATTAAAAATATTTTTAACCAGCATGGCTTAGGGCTGAGTCCCAAATGCTTCCAGAAACAAACATCTTGTGATGTTCCTCCACTTACAGTAACACCAAAATGGACCAGAAAACGTTTCATTCACTACAAGTTCTGCTGATTTCACTCCTATTCAAGTCAAGCATAGCTCCTAAATCATTGCTTTTATGTATTATATTTGTAATGTTATCTGCTGTATGTCCTGCCCTCATMAAATATTTACCTTCACCAGATGAAAGGGGGTTCAGCATCTTCAGCTGCAGCAGGCAGCCAGTTTGTCATAATCTGTTATAAACTGAATTTGGATTTACCTCAGAATTCAAGATTTACCAGTTTTGTTTTTCCACGCTAAGTTTATAGGGCGCTAGAGGATGAACGGGGCCTTTTGGAGCYCCTGTCAAGAGCAGGACAGCAAATGCTGCAGGCTGCCCAATTTGCCTCCATCTCTTCATTTTTTTTAATTTGGAATTTGAATTCTGGCCCAGGCAGAAGCAGAAGTCAGGCAGAGTCTGATCCTCACCCCAACTCCCAGACCAGGGAAACCCAAGAAGCTCAAAAGCCACCTGATATCCCTTTCCTGATACATCCACCCCACCACCTGAAGCTCTGCAGCCCCAGGAATTCTCACAGGCTGTGCCAAATCTGCTCATTTGGGATGTCCCGGGGCTTGGCAGCTCCAGCCTAATTCACCTGCTCTGATATGGAGGAATTTAGCACAAAACATCACGGAATAGAATCATTTAGGCTGGAAAAGATCATCAAACCTGAAGGAATCCATCCTTTAATGTTCAGAAAAACTGCATTTTCTTCCCTGAGCCTTTAACCGTGGGATTTACTGAGAGATCTGACCCACGGATGTGGAGCCAGAGGGAAATTCCTATTTCAGCCCCAAGAGCCCCAGCTTTAGGCAAACCAAACACAGACCCCAYAAAGACAAATCCTGAATGTCTCCCCTGTCCTGGGCAGGCAGCATTGTCCGGGGACAGGGGGCTGGAGCAGGATGAGGATGTGCAGCAGCCACTCCCAGGACTCCTGCAGAGCTCTAGCTGTGCTCCCAGTGCATTCCCGGGCTTCCCAGTGCATCCCAGTGCATCCCAGTGCTTCCCAGTGCATCCCAGTGCTTCCCAGTGCTTCCCAGGGCATCCCAGTGCATCCCAGGGCTTCCCAGTGCTTCCCAGTGCTTCCCAGTGCATCCCAGGGCATCCCAGTGCATCCCAGTGCTTCCCAGTGCTTCCCAGTGCTTCCCAGTGCATCCCAGGGCTTCCCAGTGCTTCCCAGTGCTTCCCAGTGCATCCCAGGGCTTCCCAGTGCATCCCAGTGCATCCCAGTGCTTCCCAGTGCTTCCCAGTGCTTCCCAGTGCATCCCAGGGCTTCCCAGTGCATCCCAGGGCTTCCCAGTGCTTCCCAGTGCTTCCCAGTGCATCCCAGGGCTTCCCAGTGCTTCCCAGTGCATTCCAGGGCTTCCCAGTGCATCCCAGTGCATCCTGGGGCTTCCCAGTGCATTCCCGGGCTTCCCAGGACTTTTGAGTGCTTCCCACTGCATCCCAGTGCATCCCAGGGCTTCCCAGTGCATCCCAAATGCTTCCCAGTGCATCCCAGGGCTTCCCAGTGCTTCCCAGTGCTTCCCAGTGCATTCCAGGGCTTCCCAGTGCTTCCATCCCAAGCTGCTCACCTTAAAGCAGCACCCTAAAGGATCCCGAGCCATCCTGCCCTGCCCTGATCCCAACACTGGCAATGGGGGTTAAAGCCTGACAGAAGCAGCTGCCAGCCGCTGGATTTGGATTTTCCAAAAAAGCTGGGAGCTCCAAGGCAGCTCTTATCAGCTTTGCTGCAGCTCTCCCGGTGTGTCTGCCAGGAAAAATGAGCTTTCAAAGGGGTCTTTGAGGAAATCTGGGTCCAGATAATTTGGTTAAATCCAAKGAAAGCTGCTCACCACAGAGGACAAACATCAGCCTGCAGCACWCAGAAAGGCACCAGGGCTTTCCTGAGCATGCCCATCCATTTCCTGAGCCACCCCAAGCATTTCCCAGAGCCAGCAGGACACTGGGATGTGTTTTTGAGGCAGCCCAGCTGTGAATTCCTCCGGGACAAACCTGGCGTGAYGAAGATGAGYGTGCCAAGGAGAAGCTGTGGTCCCRAAAGTGCGTGAAAAATGCAGATTCTGAGAAGACAGGGAGGGAAAGGAGGCCTGCGTGTACCAGCTCTGAGCACAGCCTGTTTCCCAGCTGATGGGGAACAGAAGCTGCTGCACTATTTTTAAAATCTGGAAATGCAGACCTGGATTGAGCAGGAATGAGGGGAAAAGTGGCTCTCATGAGCTGAGCTGGTCTCTGTGCTCTCACATCCCCTCTTTCTGCAGCAGGAGCTGCTGGGCTCACCCTGAATCCCCTCACCTGGGCAGGGCTCCGGAAAGCTTTCCCKGTTTCCCTTGGGATCTCATCTTTGGGATGCCTGCACCTCCTCCTCTGGGAATGGTGCTCCAAACGAAGAGCTGGTGCTCCACTGTGAGAAAAGCAGGGAGAAGATTCAGGATTTCAGCAGGTTCAGCTCCCCTTGCCTTCCCCAGAGCTCACATTTGGGCAGCTCCAGCTGAAAGCAGCCCGGAGCAGAGGGAATTGTTGCTGGGAAACTGYTGAGGAGCCCTGGCTGGGGGAGCACCGACAGCACAGGGCACCACTCCCCGTGTCTGGACACATCATCTGCCCCATCCCAGCCCCAAAAATTGCCAATCTCACCCCAGTTTAGGGTGCTGATGCCAATCAGAACAGCACATCTGCAAAGCACACGGGATGGGGCTGTCACAGCCTGCTGGGTCTCATTAGGGTTTTTGTGGGGCGGTTTCTCCCCCAAACCACTGCAGTGCTGGGGTGAATTCACTCCTCCTTGTGCTGCAGGAGCCCGGCACAGCTTCTTCTCCCTGGCTCTCTTCCAGGTGCCCCCAGGGAYATCATCCTTTGTCATTCTGCAGGCTGGGGACAAAGCCAACCCCCTGCAGTGCCCACTTTTCTCCTTCCTGCCCCCAGGAACTCGCCAGAACCTGTAAGGAGATTTGCTCCTCTTCCCATYCCCTTGGGTATTTGGCCAGTTCCAGCCTCACCGAGGGACACACAGCAACTCAGGGATCCAGGAGGCAGTTTCCTACATTAAAAAATACCATTTTCTACATGGAAAAAGCCTCTCCTCGCACTGTCCTGCCGAGTAAACCACACTATACAGCACTCTAGGGTATGTGGTGTGGATTTTGGGACTGTCCTGTGCAGGGCCAGGAGCTGGACTCRGTGATCCCTGGGGGTCCCTTCCAGCTCAGGATATTTTATGACCATAAATATATATTTATGACTATATAAAATACATATTTATGACTATAAAATATATTTTGCACAATACTGACCTTTTCCATTTCTTCATAAGCACACAGCCCCTACTGTAAATCTTCCTGCTGAGCCCCACMAGCTCCAAAGCATTAGAGCTGCCCCATRTGGGGACACCCCAGTGCTTCAGCCCTGCTTGTGGGGGTTTCTGCCTGCCCTAAAAGCCCAGCACACTCCACGCAGCACTTGCTGCCTGCAGGAGATTAATTTTTTTTTTCCATTTCTGGCCAGCTCTGCTCAGTGCCAAACTTGTTCAGCGCAGACAGCAGATGGTTAAATGAATGTTTGCTGCACCAAGCACTGCCTCGAGGTGCTTTTTGAGTTACAGCCCCCTCTCCAGTGCCCAGTGTGGGGATTATGGAAGGCAGATCCCTTGTTTGCTCCAAAGCCTCCCGTTGCACAGCTGGGGAACAGCTGCCAGCCCAGGGGGACCTTGGCTGTGRCTCCTGGAGCCCCAAAACACAAACCTGGGAGGTTTAGGGCACCAGATGTGATGGGAAGAGCCAAGGACAGCCCCAGACACGGTGGAAACACCCAGGGATGGGGAGTGATTTACACAAAGCAGTTTGTGCGTCCCCCAGGGAACCATCTCCCCTCTCCGCTGTTCATTCCTCGGGAGGAGAGTTCCATGCAGCCCCTGCTCAGGCAGCAGAGCCATTCCCCCACCCCMTAATCAGGTTTTGCTGCAGATGAAGGACGCTCCTGACCCTCCTCACCGTGCCTTCCCCCCGGGCTGAGCACATGTGGGATGCCAAACCCAGCTGGGGCCTCGGAGCACCGATCAAATGTGATAATCGCACCTGGAGGGGGAATTAACCATATGAATCACTTCCTGTCGCGGCTTTTCCTGCTCCTGTTGTTTCTTCCATCCCCTCGGTGGAAGACCGGTGAGAACATCCATTTCCTGTCCCCCCTCTCTGCCGTGAACACCGAGGGGGGTGATTTTTGTCTCATCATTTTCGGCTGACATCCACGGAGCCGCGCTGATGCTCCCAAGGCCATTCTGGCAAAGCAGGGCCCTGGGGTGGCTCCCAGGAGGCAGCTCCAGCCCCACCCAAACYTCACCTGCCSCTCCTGATGCAGATGGGGCTCTCTCCATCTCCTGCTGGTGCCCTTTGTGCCCCGTGCTCCTGAAGGATGGGCGCACCAGCACCCCAAGGTCTGTCAGCACATCCCAGCTCTCCCTGGATGAGGATGGACACAGCTGCCATGAGCCTGTGAGGGTACCAGACAGGCCACTGCTTTGAGAAAAAGCCAAAAAAAGGCCATTCCCCCCCCCAAAAAAAAAAAACATTTCCCTCAGCCCCAGCCTGGCACCAGGGCACAGTTCCAGAGCCCTGGCATGGGGAACATTGTGGCTCTCCTGCCATCTCCCCCACCCTTGGGGCAATCCTGCCAGGAAAGGGGTCCTGCCAGCCCAGCCTGAGCTTAGGGCCAGCAGAGAGGATGAGCTCAGGCAGCCCTGGGGGGTCTGGTTTGGTCCCCCCACCCCGATGGCACAGGGCAGCATCRCAYTCCCCTCCCCAGCTYCCTTCCCTTCATCCCGGCTGCAGCATCCACTGCTCATTGCTCCCTGCAAGGAGAAGCTGCCAGAGAAACGAGCCAAGAGGGACACCCCGAAACTGCAGAGTGCCTGGCGGGCACAGACAGCGACAGAACACCCTGCTGCAGCTGAGAGGCAGACGGATGCAGCCACCGCCACCCAACGTCCCCATTACCGTCTGCCCACAGACTGGGGAAGCAGCGCAGCAGGGGAAGGCTTTGGCAGCAGCTCTGCCTCCCACTCTGGGACTCCTGGGCTGTCCCTCCCGGGGCTGTGCCAAGGGGAAGCATGCAGAGCAAAGCAGAGCCTGCAGAAACCCCAAGCCAGGCTCTGGTGGGACCCTGAAGCACCAGGGCTGTAAAGTCCTTTTGGGTTCTCTCAGACACTCCAAAGGGACAGGAGCCCGGGACAGACAGACCCCTCCTCCCCTCAGCATCGGGAACTGCCTTGGGGACATGTTTGTCACCTGCCTGGGGGGCACTGAGGGTTTGTGGTGGCAAAGGAGGCTGCRGGTCCCTGTCATGGCATCACTCAGGCAGGGAACAGAGGCAAACCAGCAGAGCAKCCTCCCTCACACCGACGGGAGGCAGCTCTGGGCAGCTCCAACACCTTCAGTGGCCCCGGGAGCAGAAGGTTTTCAGCTCTGGGAGCTGAAAAAGCACAGCTCAGAATTTCCATACTGAATTATCACCTTTTATTTGCCATCCGAGGCGGCTCAGCTTTGAAGCCCTGCAATTTCCTGCAGGGGAAAACTGTTTTGTCAGCTGAAGGAAGACTGAATCGCCGCAGTATGAATTTTTATCCACCATTTTTCTCCACCTCCCTTCAATGTGTGCTTCCCTTCCATCCCCAACCCCTTGAGGCTGAAGTCTGAAGGCTTCCAGCACCTCAGGGGCCAAGCACAACAGATCCTATCCTGATCCATAAATAGCTATGGAAAAACAATTCCCAAATTCTCAGCTCCCAAGAGGGGACCACACCGTGGCTCCAGGAGATCCTGTCATAGCAGGGTCACCTGCATCCCTAAGAAAGGTCCAAGGAACAGTAAAAGTTTCATTACAGTGACAAAAGCAGGTTTAATTATAAAGAGGATTTTACAAGTCCCTGGGAGATCCCATAAAACACCCACCAATGCTTCTGAGTAGGAGGCACTTCCCCAAGCTGCAGGGAGTTTACAAGRAGAATTCCAAGAAAGGATTCCAGCTCTGTGGGAGACAGGGAGGAACAGAGCAAGACATCGGGCCAAGGGGTGTCTGCAGCTCTGCCTGCACCTGGAAAAGAGCAGAAATTCAGGAGTGAGCAGCACTGGGATGAGAGATGGGAGCTCAGAGAGGCTCTGCTGTCTCCACTGCAATCACCACCAACAGAACTGGCCCTGAGCTCATCCTGAAGCGCTGTGAGTTCAGAACGACAGACAGATCATCTCTTTTGTGTTTTTTTCTTTAGGAACAAATGCAATTAACTTGCGGGAGTCATCACCACACAGCTGAGTGAGAGTGAGGACTCCAGGGAGCTGCACACAGAACACGCAGCACACACAGCAAGGAGCATCCAGGGATGAAATGTCCCTCAGGGTGGCTGGTAAAATGTCCACAGGGCTGTCCCACCAGCAAGCTGCTGCCCAGGCACTCTGGTGAGCTGGGTCTTTAGCCAGAGGGAAGTGAAGTCTCTGGCAGCCAGGGAAGGTGATGCTGGCTCTGGAGAGGGCTGGGAYAAGGCAGGGGTTTGCCTTTCCTGGACAGAGCCATGTGCCCACCACACTGGCCATCTGAGGGGACAGGCAGGAGCCTGAGGGCATGGAGATGGATTGCACAGCTCCCCTTTCCTCAGGGCCCACATTTGGAGGTCAGTGGATCCATTCAGCCCTTCTCAGCCCCCCTTTACTTGCAAGGGGTGATGCCATCACCTCCCATGACTCTCCCAGCTCTCAGAGCCTGCAAATGCGGTGGCAGAGCCCAGGCAAGCTCATTTTTATTACAAAACCCTCCATATTCTTCTCTTTCCAGGCTTTTTCACCACCTGAGCTCAGAATTAGTTTGTTTTTTAAGCTGCAAGCATCACCCCTGCCCCACACAGCTCCACGTGCTGCTGCCAGCTGAAGCCCCTCAGACTTCRCATCAGAACCCAAAATCCAGTCATTCCCACCCCCCTTTCTCAGTCACTGGGATACAGCCATCTCCCTGCTGCCTTCAAGGGCCAAATGCTCCAGGCCATCCCTCAAATCCTGGGAGCAGAGCTCTCCCCGGGGAGATGTGAAGCAGGAGGGGAGCGAGGAGCTGCAAGTGACAGCGCCTGGAAGAGGCTGTTTCACAGCTCGAGCCAGGCAATGAGAAAAYCATTCATCTCCACCGACTCATTCTGCACCCAGGAGGGTTTTATTTCATTACTTTGGAGGTGGCAGAGGGTGATTTATTGATCAGAGGCGCTGCTGAACAATTAAAGGGAACGCTGCATCTCCCTGCTCACTGGACATCTGGCCAGGGGTGGGAGGGTGCCAGATCCAGAGGGGAGAGGAGCAGGGAGACCCTGGAGCACACCAAGCATCTCCAGGAGATGGCTTTGGAGGCATTTATGGCAGGGAAGAAGCCAGGGAGCTGCTGCAGGTGGGGAATCCCACATGGCTGTAGGGTTCTGAGGCACAGCAGGAGCAAAGGGGACAGCACAGGACACCAGCATTGATCTCCACAGGGTCCTTCCATCCTAAACCTTGTTCTGGTGCATCACAAGCTCCTGGCTGCAGGTCGCTTTTAGTTTAAAAATGAAGGAGAAGATGCCAAACAGCAAATCCATGCTGTGGTGCCAGCAGAGCAGATCCTCTGCTCCCACTGGGTCCTGCCCYGAGCTCAGCCCCAGCCCAGGGAAAAGGGCCAACAACACCAAGACTCACACCTCGCTGCATAAATCCTACATTTTTGATACAGCTCCATCATCAGGATCCCTCCAGGGGGAAAAAAACAACCCAGATTCCCCCAGGAGCAGCTCAGGGGTGGGTTTGGGCCGGGTGATGGGGGGTGAGGTTGAGGAGAGGCCAAGGATTCCTTCACCCCGAGTGACCAAGTGTGGGACCAGGCTCAGCACAGCAAGGAAAGCCTCGAGGAAAGGTTGAGTTAGGCTGCTGTGAGACAAAGAGGAGGAAAAAAAAAATAAAATAATAATAAAAAAGAGACCGTGCAGTGGAGCAAAACCGCTTTAGGATGGACCGGGATCAGCGAGCACCCCCAGGGATCCCCGGCTCTCCAGCATCCTCCTGAGCAGCTCGCCGCGGGCAGGAGCCCCATCTGCCGGCTCGGCCACGGAGGGTGCACATCGCAGCTCCGCAGGGCGAGCGGAAATCTCCAAGGCACGCAGCATCCCCCGGCTAAGAGCAAAATCTCTGCGGTGGCACCGGGGATGGTCCACGGGAGAAATCCCACACCCAGCCCTGCTCCCCCTCCCAGTTCTGCCAGCAAACCAACCTCGCCCGGCCGCTAAAATCCTTTACCGAGCAACCCATCTGCAAAAATCACCTGTTGTCAAGCAGTCTCAGCAAGGCTGGGGATCGCTTTGCTCCTCACACACATCGGCACAGAAAGGATATCGCACTCATCACCTCCAGCAGGGTGAAGGGCAGCCCCCAGAGCCCCAGCAAGGAGCCCCTGCTGACAGCAGCACAGAAGGTGGGCTGGGAAATCCAAGAGGCTGGTGTCAGGGGAGCAGAAACACTAAATATTTACACAGCCTGCCGTCAGCCCCCAGGCAAGGAGGTGGCAACTCTGCAATTTAAATCGAGAATTAAAAAGTGCAGCTGGCATAACAATTTTTGTATTACTAAAAGTRCAGGAAAATTGCTTAAACGCACCCAACAGGCAGGATTAAACTCAGTGAGGACAAAGGGAATTGAGTAGTTTAGCAGTGCAAAGGAAAAGCTCAGCTCCTGGGGTTTAGTGGCCGTGAGGTTTCAGTGCCCCCAAAACACAAGGGCACCTCTAATCCCTCACCACAATAGAGACAGGATTGRGGTGGGAAGGTATCAAAATACTGTCAGCAGCTCCAAAGGGCTCCCAGGGGGAAAAAAACCCTTTCCCTGGGTGCTGCAGGAGGGCAAGRAGGGGAAATGCTGCTTCAGCCTGTCCCATGATCCCTGGTCAAGGGGGAGCCTCWGAGAAGAACAGAACAGCCCAGCCTCCCCCAAAGAGCCAAACCAGRAACGGAGAGCCCTGGGCTGAGCTTAAACACAGCCTGTGGCACAGGATGTGGGTGGAATGCCCAGGGGAGACCAGCTGGSACCCAGCTCTGCCGGTGGGTGGCTCCTCTCTGCAGGATCATTGCGGGAAAGGTTTCCTGCATCGGGGAAAAGGTTTCCTTGCAAGGCAGGGGCTCGAGCTTGTGAAGGATCAGAGGTGCCAAGTGATGGCACACTGCTGTGGGCAGCCCAGGGGACAGGTGGCACTGGTGGCTGTGCTGCCCCCAGGTAAGTAAATAAGGTGGCACCTTGGGACAGCAGTGGCTCAGGGGACACACAAGAGCCCTGCCAGGGCACGAGGAGCAGCACAAAGCCACCCACCACTCTGGCCATGTCCACCCTCTTAAGGAGCCTTGCACCTCAGGAAGGAATTGCCATTTTCTCCTGTAGAAAGGCAGAGAAGCTGCTGAAAAGCAGGGACCTGTCCTGGTGTCTTCCTGGTGTGTTCCAGCCAGCATATCTGCCCCAGGCACGCTGGGGATTGCTGGTGTTTGTGCYGTGCCTTGGCTTGTCCTCATCTCCGAGCCCCTTTCATGTCAGGCCATCCCTCAACAAGCTGACACCCTCCACTCTTAGCCCCCGGGAATCATCCACACCAATCCTCCGGTGATGTGYGTGGGGTCTGGAGCAGATCCAGCTCGGCAACAACCACATCCTGTCCCACCCCAGCATCACAGATCCCTGTGCCAGATGCCACAGTCTGGGGGTGTCTTGTGGTGTCCTTACAAGTGCATAAAGAAAGCCAAAGTCACAACC
>NW_026623468.1:857407-969918 GCF_030028575.1 Malurus melanocephalus | reverse complement strand
GCCAGGAGAGCAGGTTCAGCAGCTCCCTGGGAAAACCTGGGAATCCCCACGGGATGAGGCGCAGTCACACAGCGCTGACCCGCAGATGGGCACTTGAGGGGTGTGACAGTACATTTGGGTCTGTCCCGCTTCCTCTCGGGCCGGGGCCAAGGGACCCAAGGGGACAGAGTCCCAGGGAGCAGACAGCACAAGAAGAGGGAAGAGGCAGCACAATGCAGCAGCCAGATTTTCCCGGGCAAGCTACTGCCARCTTCCACGAGAGGGCTTTGCTGCACAAGGAAAGGAAACGAGAGGAGCTCCATTTACAACCTGCTTCCAGCCAGCTCCTGAGTTTTTCCCCGCATCTCAGCCAGGGTGAAATCTCAGAGCAGGCACCAGCAGGACGCACTCACCAAGGATTACACCCAAAGGTGACATTGGCACGTCAGTGACTGTATTGACACTTTTTTGTTACCGAAGCCTCTCTTTCCTGGGCGAGCTGAATCGCAGCCAAGCCCAGCTTTCCCGGGGGACTCTGGCACTAAACCCGGCCCCTGACAGCGCGGACACAGCCTTCGGCACCCACTTGCACAACTCGCTGGCCACCGCGTTTGGAGAGGCGCCAGGCTGTCACCCGCAATCCCTCCCAGCAGCGCCGGGCGCTTTGAAGCACATCTGATGATGGATGGGCAGTGCCCCTGTTCCCACGGAGATAAGTGTCATTGGCTGCCACCGTGGGAACTCGCGGGGCAGAGGAGGAGCAGGAGAGAGGGCGATGAGTTTTCTGCCCCCGGCACGGCCGAAAGAATTCACCCTGATTTCCATGCACACTGTTGCCAGTCCCGAGCAGGAGACGTGAATCACGGCGCAGGTACTTGTAGGGACAAGTCTCAGGCCACGGGCTCCAGGAAATGACAGTGGCACACTGCACCTGGCCTGGCCAGCCCTGAGCGTGTCCTCACTGACACCGAGCCCTTATCCGAACAGACGCAGCTGCGTTTGGGTAGCGCTGCCTCAGATGAAGATATCCCAGATCCCTGCAAACGGATCCCCAAAACGGTGAGGTTTGGGGTMGGGCAGCCCCTCCATCTGGCGGGGGTTGAGTCCCATGAGGGCAAAGCCCGGCTCATCCCTTGCCCGGCAGTCTACAGGCTGGCTGGGGGGCCGGAGCATCTCTCAAGGTCACTGCAGCCTCCTCCACTCGTGATCTAACGCGAAGCGACGCGCGGCAAGCCGGGCTGGAGCCGCGGGGGGATGCGCCGGCTGCTTTTGCCAAGCGGCTGCTTCCCCCCGAGGCTGCGCTGGGGAAAGAGCGCCGGAGCGAGCCASGGCTGAGCGCACGGCCGAGCCCGYACTGCCTCCCGGCGCTGCCGAGCYKCTCCCCGCCCGCAGGAGCACGGCCAGCTCGGCACCGGGAGCTCTGCGGCTGCGGACACCGCCACGGGACCGCCGGGCTTCCACGGAGAGCCGGGAGGGAAAGGAGCACGCTGCGGCCGGGACTGGGGCACTGCGGTGACCTGCGAGGGGACTGACCTTGCCAGCATGGCAGGGCTGGGATCGGAGCCCGGCCCCGTGCTCGGCTCGCCAGGAGCACACGCTGCCTTGCAGCGGCTCTGCCGTCCCCGGGGAGAGTTGTGGGGACACGAGAGGTGGCTCCTGCCTTGCGCCGCTTGTCACCCTGTTTATTTTAAACCAGCTCTCTCTCCTGCTGGATATGACCCCCACCTCTGAGAAGTGTCTCCTGGTGCTCTCCCAGCAACAGCCAGCCCTGTGCCACCGCTCCGAGCCCGCGGGGCTGGTCCCTCCCCACCTGGCCGCTGACCAGGGACATCACGTCACGCTCTCCCGAGCCGAAGGCAAACGCTCGCTCCTTTGCTGTTTCCAGGAAGGGAATTTCAGCGAGCCCAGCGCAGGGAGCGCTGCCAGGGCCAAAGGGAGACAAGGTCAAATAGGAGGCATGTGTCACCCTGGCCACTTCCCTGTAAACTGGCCCTTTAACACGAAACACGCCAATTCCTCCTGGAAAACAGCAGCAAGGATAGTGCTGGGAGAAATACAAACTGCGATGGTCTCACCAGTGCTGTCCTCTAAAGGCAGAGCCACACTTACAGAAGGGATAGGAGAACAATGACATGTATAACCAGTGGGGTTCATACCCAGCTCCCTCCACCCAGTGTTCACATCCTGCTGATGCTTTCCAGTGACAGCAGAGCCACGGGGCAGAGACACAGCAGTGAAGGAAGCTGCACAGGCTGCTTGGTGATGGGTGCTGCCAGCAGCCCTTGCCAGGTGCCAGAGCTGGGCAAGTGAGTGTGGCACAGGGTAAAWCCCTGCCTGAAAACACCAGAGAGGGTTTTGCAACTGCCCCTGGACAGCCATGCCACACCACAGAGGAGGGAACCACAAAATTGGTTTGGAAGCGACTTTAAAAGACCCAATTCTCCTGCCACCTTCCACTACCCCAGGTTGCTCCAAGCTCCATCCAATCTGGCCTTGGACCCTTCCAGGGATGGGGCAGCCACAGCTTCTCTGGGCAACCTGTTCMGAAGAACAGGAAGAAAAGTCCCGRTTGCCTCCCYGTCCATCCTTCCATCCCTCCTGCCTTCCCACGGGAGTTGTGCCTTCCTCCGGATGCGACTCCTCCCAGCCTTTCCGCCATGTCAAGGGCTCAYGGGGTCAAATATTCCCACTGGAGCACATGAGGCTGCAAAGGGGCAGTGGCCAGCTCTGCCCTCCCTGCACCCTTGCTCTGGGGGTTTTCCATCCACTCAGCCCTGGGTCAGGGCCAAGTTTGGGCTCCGGGGGTTTCTCACTCTGCAGAGGTGAGGGTATCCCAATGCCCCTCACAAGTCGCCCATTCCCACAGGACTGTAGATGCTTGTCTGCCTCCTACAAAACACTGTTCTGGGCCAGTTTTGGGCAAAAAAACACAATAAATCCTCCTGCCTAAAAAACAGCAGCCACATCACCATGGATATTTAACACTCTACTGTTGCCACAGCCCCCTTCCCCCAGCTGAGGCAAGGCAGGGATGGTTGGTACCCTCAGCACCGCGCCTTGGGGGCAAACCTGTGCCCTGCTCTGGCTCCTGGCTTGGCACTGCCACCACCCCTGGCATGCCACAGGATTGAAGGAGCTGGGACAGAGGACCACGTGTGCTGGCAAAGCCCACCCGCCTGCACTGCTCAGGTTGCAGGAATAAATCTGAAGAACTGAGTGGGACACGGCTGAAACAGTAATTTCCTCCTTTTTTTTTCTAGTGGTGGTCCAGCCACGCTCCAGCCGGGACCCCGGCTCCACGAGGGGTAGTGCTGGGGGGATCCACTGTGGCTGTGCCATGCTGCCAGCATCCTCTGCCTGTTCCAGGAGGACAGCAGGGCACCACAGCCCGGGCTGAGGGGAGCAGACACCCACAGGGCTCCCACAAACCAATCTTGGGGCGGCACTGGGTCTCCCACCTCTGCATCCCGCTCCAGCCATGCTCCCTGCTTCCTGCTYTCTCTCCCCTTTCCTGCCTCTCCCAGCCCACCCTCCAGATTTCCGAGCGAGCCGTGTCCTTCCTGCCCTTCGCAGCAGGGCCGGCGTGTCCCATCCGCCCAGCCCGCCGTCTGCTTCTCCATTTCCCTCCCTGTTCTCCATTCCCTCCGGCTTCCCCCGCTCCGCCTGACCCGGGACCGCAGGGCTGGGCTGGCAGGGTGAGGGCTGGCGCTTGCCAAAGCAAACAGCRCACAAGGAGGAGGAGGAGGGCGGCCGAGGCCGGAGCAGGCAAAGGGCAGAGTCCACCAGCGGACCCTGCCGCAGCTCCGGGGTGGGGAGGTTCCTTCCCCTCGCTTTCTAAACGCTCCGCGTTGGCTCYGTGCAGCCGGAGCTTGGCAGGCAGMGGGAGTCGGAGCAATCCTKGGCTGGGCAGAGCGCGGGATGCTGAGCCGCGCCTCGGGGGACTGAGCACCCTTTGTGCCCTCCCTGGTGTGGGTCTGGGGTGGGGGCTGAGCTTCACGGGGTGCGGGAGGCCAAGGGAAAGCGGATCGCGGGCTGGAGTTCTCCTGCGAGCAATTTAAAGCAAGGTCTTTTCCTCCCTCTCTGCTCGCTGCCAGGAAAAGCAGAAGGAAAATATTTCCCTGGGAATTGTTTTTGTTCCTTCCTCTGTGTCTGTACGCATGAAGCTCTCCTCCGCCTTGGACATGCCTCAACCTGTCCCGAGGCTCAGATTAATCCCCTGCACCACCAGGGACGACAGCTGAGGTCAGACGCTGTCAGCAGAGGCGAGGAGGAGGAGGAAGAGGAGGAGGAGACCTTCCCCTTAGGAAACCACATTCGYTCCCAACCGGAGCAGCGAGCATGAAAACCGACAGCCCTGGCTGCTGCTCCCGAGCAGGAGGTCACCCTGCAGCACAGCAGCACACGGGAGCATCCCTGGGGACAGGGACATCGCTGCTGGCAGTGCTGGAGCACCACGGCACAGCCTAAAGCCTGGCTTAAGTGCAGGGCTGCTGTGAGCCGGGGTAGCTGCAGGCAGCAAATGCATCTGCAGCCAGGCAGGGCGCGGCGTGCCGGTGCCTTTYGGGGCATGCCGGTGCCCAAAAATAGGTCGGTGACAGCCAGCACCTCTGCTTCTCATGGCTGGGGCTGCGGGAAAGGGCAAAAGGRTGAGGTGTCCCCCTCAGATGCACCGGTCACTGGGCCACAAGAGCAGGCAGCTCTCAGCACCCCGCTGTCCAGCCGGTGGGAAGCCAGGAGGGAGGGAAGGTGRGAAAATTGGGGTAGAGGGAGAGGGCATCCACCACAAAGCCAGTCCTTTAGTGTGCAAAGCGCTCGAATGCCGCCTCAGAGCAACGCTCGGGAGAGCTCAGCTCCGGTAAAAGATGCTCCTCAGCCCCTGCCCARGCAGTTTACCTCCCTCTCCTCCTCCCCTTTTTCCCTCTGCCTCGCGTGAATGCTTGGGAAATAAACGATGACTATTTGCCTGCAGCTCTAAGCCCTTCCCTCCCCCTCTCCCCAGGCTCCATCACCAATAAATCACCCCGCTGGGAGAGAGGGCCAGAGGAAACCAGAGGCACAAAACCTCAAACAGAGCCTTTTTTTTCCCCCCCCTGCTCTCCCAAGCAGCTCTGCATTTCATTAGGCGGCCAGGCCAGCCCTCGCCCAGCTGGGGAGAAGGAGGGAGGGGAGGGGGGCCCCGCAGGGTTTGCATGTCGGGAGCAGAAATCACAACCAGAAGACCGGGAGAAGGGAGTTGTTTGTGTTTGTCGCTCATCCCGGTGCTCGCCTGGCCCTGACCCTGCCTCCGGGAACCGTGCTGGCCTGGAATAACTCTCTTCCAGTGGGTTCCCTCCTTGCCAAGGCAGCTCTGGGCACCTTCCAGCCAGATTCTCCCCGCTCCAGCCGTCCCCTCACGGTGCCAGCCCCTCACTCTGCCCCACTGCAGCCTCTCAAAGGATCCTCCTTGGAAGAAGCTCCGGAGTTTTCCACGAGCCTTAGCCCTGCCAGCAAGCTCCACCGCCTTCCCCCTCSCCCTGGGCTGGACCACCCTGCCCAGGAAAACACGGAGCCTCTCCCTGCTCCCCCGCAAGAACCCCCCAACCCGCCGGGGACCGAGGAGAGGGTCCCTCCACCCACCCTAAATATATATTGGCAGAGCMCCGCCGGCAAGCACAGTCCATTGGAGACAGATGCAAGCCCCACAGCGCACGGGGGATCCAGGCGTGCCTCCCGTCAGCTTTGGGAACTATCATTCAAACACGCAGTACCGTGCCACAGCCTTCCCTCATCCCTCCTTTCCAAACAAAAACCTTGCTCTGGGATTTAGCTTTTGGCAAAACTATCCCCCAGGGATGCTTTGGTGCTCCCCAGGCAGGGAGAGCCCCAGGAGGAGCAGTCCCCAGGGATGCTCCGGTGTTCCCAAGGGATAGAGAGCCCCATCAGGCGCAGCCCCCAGGGATGCTCCGGTAGCCCCGTGTTCCCAAGGGATAGAGAGCCCCATCAGGCGCAGCCCCCAGGGATGCTCCGGTAGCCCCGGGCTCCCCGCGGCTCCCCAGGCAGGGAGAGGCCCCAGCAGACACAGCCCCGCTGCTGGCCCGCCTCCCACCTCCCTCCCAGCAGCGTGCCGGATTCCTGAGCGCTGACACAGGATGCTGCAGCAGTGAGTGTGCAGCGCCTTCCTCCCCTTCCCCTGCCCCAGGAGAGGAGGGATGGGCGGGTGGTGCCGGGTTGCGTCAGGCCAGGAGGGAGCGAGAGCAGCCGGAGTGAAACGCGGAGCCTGCCGCGAACCCCTGGCTGCCCATCGGCTCCCAGCCCCGAGGGCTTCCCCCAGCCCTGGCTGGCACCTGGCCCGGGCCAGACACCTTTATGGGCTGGATGATTCACACCGCTGACACTCCCTCATGGGCGAGAGCCGGTTTTCGGCCGCTCCCTCTCCCCAGAAGGTATCCCCGAGGGGAGCCGCAGCTCACCCGCCCCAAGCTGCGAGAAGGGCTCGCTCCTGGATGATTACGGCAGGAGAAAAGGGAAAGGTTGCTGCTTGCCCTCCTTCCCAAGCATCKTCCTGGCAGCCCAGCTGCCGCGCTCCCTGCTCCCYCTGCCAGCAGCTATCCCACCCTCCGGCTGTGCTGAAGGATTTTCCCAGCACTTCTCTCCTGCGGGAGCTGACCCGAACTGGGGGAAGGGCAGCAGCCGAGGCGAGTGCTTCCAGCAGCTCGTTACTATTCTAGGAAGGGTAGGATCCTGCCATCTTCCCATTAAGTCATATCCTCCTCGACCCGGTGAGGCAGTTTCCATAGGAGTCACCTCTCTCCCAAGTGATGGAAGTTTTTATTTTTATCTGGCTTATTTATGCACTTCTCTTCCCTCCTTTGGTATTGGCCTAGGCAGGGAGTTTGGGTCATTAGCCTCAGCTCGAGCTCACTCCCTGTCCTTGCTCAGCTGTCCCATCCGTCACCCTCATCTCCGTAGTAGGAAAAGTCCAGGGGATGACTGGACAACAGAACAGATGAATTAAGGAAAACAGGTTCAGTTAAGGTAAAAATGATTTTAGGAATTGGAAAAAGAAAAAAAAAAAAGGCAGTGAGTAAAAAAAAAAACACATAGCAGAAAAATTGATTCTAAAAGTATCACAGTGTCATTATTACAGATCTTTTTCGATTTGAGGCTGGTTTGGTGCTGACCCCCAGCAGAGCTCACCAGCAGCTATCCCATCTCCTTTACTTTCTTTCATCCCCTTCATCCACAGCACCCAGAGGCTCCCCAGGGACACACACGTCCCAGAGAGCAAACCCCACACGTCATAAAAACACAGCCACGGGAGCAAGCGAGGCGTGCTCGGAACAGCAGATGGAGCTGGGCTGGGTCTTTCGGGGACACGGCTCCGTGGCCACGAGCCGGGAAGGGAGCACTTGCTCACCTCAGGTAGCTCCACGAGAGGTCACGCACCCCGAGCGAGCTGCGTGGGCATCTGTGGGCAGTCTCTGCCCTGTTTGCAGAGGCCAGCAGCAATTAAGCTGTTGCACAACTCTCCTCGGGAAGACAGAGATACCAGCGCTGCTGGTGTGCTGTGCCAGAGGGAGGTTGGGGCTTGTGGGTGTAGGGACATCAGGGCCACACAAACCAGTGGGACCAGGTGATCTCCCAGGATACCCAGAAAACCTTTGGAAATGCCAAGATCCGGAGTGYCCCCATCCCACTTCCAGGACTAGAAAGCTTGGCAAAATCATCCACCTCCATGGAGATGCTGGTGCTGGACAAGGAGCAGGACTGAAACCTGCTTCCCCCAGCCTGGGGAAGGAAACTGCTGATGTCCATCCTCCAGCCCAGCTTCTGACCCTCAGAGCAGGGTGTTTCCTGAGGGAGCAGGAGAGCTGGGGGCCATTCTCCTCCTCCTGCTGCTCCTCTTACTGGAGAGATCCTGAGGTGACCTCATCTCCCTTGGGGATCTCCTGGAAAGCACCTGTACAAGTGAAGCAGGGACAGTGCCTTCCCAACACTTCCCAAAGGTCAGCAAGTGAAAATAAAATGTCTCATCACACCCCATTTCCTTGTGTCATCTACCAGACTGAAATTGTGTGTCACCATTAGRTGCAATTACCAAGAAAATTAAGATGGTAGGACTTTTGCTTTTACCCAAGAACAGGGAGCTGTTAAATTGTAAACAAAGTAGTAGAGCTGCCTCAAGGCCACCCCAGACAAGGCAGCTTCTTCTAATCTCCTCATTCCCAGTGCTTTGGGATGACACAGCCCAACTGCTCCAGTTCTCACAGAAACAAGGTGTAAAAACCCCATTCCTCCCTCTGTTTGGGACAGCACTGCTCCCTGCATGCCTATTCCAGCAYAGAGAAAGCAGAGGGCAGACGCTCACACTGCTCACTCCTCATCTCCCATCCACAATAGGCTCCCAAGGTTCAGCCAGATATCCCAGGCTGCATTTCACAGCATACAAACATCTTCGACTTGCCAGAAATGCAATCCTCAGTTGAAAAGTTCATTAATTAGGAGCAGAGAAGCCTCTAGTGAATCGCCCAGCAAGAAGCAAGGAAAAAAAAAAATCCCCCACAATTCAGTCTAATTACAGCGCCTTGGGGCGCTCCACTCACTGTGAAGCCGAGGCCAAACTTTTCTCCCCACCCCTAGGAGCAGGAACTTTAACCCAGTTAGAGCTTTACTGATAATGAAAGAGGAAAAAAAAAAAAAAACCCCTCCTGATATTTATCATTTGAACTATTCCGCAAGTAACAGCAAAGAGGAGGCACTGAAAAACACTTCTTGCAGAGCAGTAGCTGTGTCCTGCTGGGAAGAATCCATTCACACAATCCCAACCCAGCTCTCTGAGCAGCCAAATGCTGGAGGCCAGTGCTCGGGCCGGCTGTGCCACAGGCCTGGTCAGACTGCACCCAGCTGCTCCTCCGGGATTTAGCAACCGCTTTCCACCCACAGACAGTGACTTTGCACATTAGGTACTTTCACAGCAAGACCTCAAATGCCACGGCAGCCCCAGCGCCGTGAAGAGGCTGTAGCCCGAAGAGCAGTGGGAGCACCTGGAAGATCCTGGGRAAGACTCCAGGGCACCCTGACACAAGTTCCCTTTCTTCCCCAGCTCCCAGAAGAGCTGGACTCCAACCCACCCCAAGCCTCTGGCGAGGCTGGGTGGATCCAGCCACAGACATGCAGAACCACACCCCGGCTGCTGCCTGCCCTCCTCCCCCTCGAGCCAGCGGGGCACAAACAGGAACTAGGCTCATACAGTTGAAAATATTTAATACGTGTTGTACACGTAGAATTACATTTTATACAAAACATGATACATCACTGAAGGAGAACACTGTACAAAATTCCCTACGGGAGCCCCAAGCCTTTATACAACAAAGACCGGGAGTTACCAAGCCTAACAAACAGGCTCAAGGACTTTCCGTCAGAGCGTCTGTAAACTTCGTTCCTCTCAATAAACACTTTTAAAAAGCACCATGTAATAGTTCTGACCTAAACCTTTCCAAAATAGAAACTTTATTTAATAAACTTAATACTTTCCAAGCTTAAAATATCACCCGCCAGGGGCGCCCCCGGGGTCGGCGGCAGCCGAGGAGCCTCCCCCGGGCGCCACGGAGGGCGGCGGCCCTGCCGGGAAGGGGAATTCCGGGAGGGCAGGGCCGGGGGCGCTCCCAGGGCGGGTGCCGGCAGCCGGGACGCGGCGGGGAACGGGGAAGTACTGCCGCTGCTGCCCCGCGGTCCCTCCCGTGCGGCGGCGCGGGGTGCCGGGACTGGCCGGCGCCGGAGCCCCGCGGCGCCGGGTGGGTGTCAGCTCCGGGCCCCCCAGCCCGCGGCGGGGAGACAGTCTCTGCGGCCGGGCCGTCAGAAGGCCACGATGGCCGTGCTCCAGGGGTTGAGGGTCCGCAGCACCGGCTCGTCGCAGCAGATCTGTCCCGTTTCGGTCGCGGCCTCGCCGGGCGCCGTGCCCGCCGCCGCCTCGCCGCCGTCCAGGGGCGGCCGCCGCCGGCCCTTGGGCTCCTTGCTGAGCAGTCCCGAGAAGCTGGAGCCGAAGATGCTGATAAGGCTGGCCACGTTGCCCGTCTCCATGTCCTCCTGTTCGCTCGGCGGCGAGGGCGGCGGTGGTGGCGGCGGCGGCGGCTCCTCTTCCTCGCGGCGGGGCTTCTTCACCGGAGAGCCCGCCTGGCCGCGCTCGCCGGCGCTCCGCTTGCGGGGGCAGTGCGGCGGCGGGGGGGCCCCGGCGCAGCCCCCGCGGTTCTCCTCGCCGCAGCAACAGCGCCGCGGCCGGGGGCCCTGGCAGTCTCTCCCCACCTCGTCCTGCGGGGGCGGCGGCGGCGGCTCCTCGGTCGCCCAGGCGGCGGTGCGGGACTGCGGCTCCTCCTCGGGGGGCTCGGTGGACGCGGGGGGCAGCTCGGGCGGGCAGCCGGGCTCGCTCAGGTAGACCTGTCGGGCGCTGCGCAGCACCAGCGACACCAGGAGGTTCTTGTGCAGCTTCAGGCCGCCACGCTGGCCCCGCGCGCTGTAGATCTTGCCCAACGAGATGCTGACGATGCGGTGAGCCTCCAGCTTGAACTCCATGGGGAAAACCGGGTGGGCGGAGGTGGGGGGAGAAAAAAAAAAATCCGCGCCGGGCCCAGGGGACCCGCGCCGCACCCCAGCTCCGCACGCCGCCCCTTCGCGCCGCAGACTGAGCGAGACCACGCGCCCGCGCGCCTTTTATACCGCCCCCGCCTCGGCCAATCAGAGCGCGCCGCCGGCCGCTCCAACCGCCGGCTGGCCCCCGCGCGCGCGCTCCGGCCAATAGCGGCGCAGGGCAGCGCGTTCGAAAGCTCGCCCCGCGGAGAGGGCTCTTAAAGCGGCAACGCCAGCGCGCCTCCACGGGTGGGCCCCACCGCGGCAACGGCACCCCCGCTTCGCTGCACCCCACGGGGGCTCGGTCCGACCCAGGGCCAAAGCGGGGGAAACGTTCCTGGGGGAGGAAAAAAAACCCCSAACAAAGCAAATCAAACCAAGCGCAGCCCCCGTTTTGTCAGGTTGGGAAGATTTCCCGCAATTCAGCCCGTCTCTGATATCTTATCGTGTTTGAGACGGAGCTGGTGTTGGTGTTGGCTGGAGGGGGAAGTGTGTCTTTGAGAATTTGAAGGAAAATCTGTCCTGACRTGGAGCAGAAAGCCATGCCTGCCCAGCTGCCAGGCGGAATTCTGCTCCAGGGGTCTGGCAGTGAAGCTCACAGAAAGCCCAGGGTAGAGAGGCAGATCCACAACGGGAGTGGGAATGGCTGCAAGGGAAAAACAAATAGAGGTGGGAAGGGCTACAGGGGAGGGCAACAGGCCACCAGTATCTCCAAGGGTGATGGGGACCATAGCAAACTGGAGCACTTTGTTTGGGAACCAAAATCTCACTTGGCTGTGGCTGTGAAAGCTGGTGGCAGGACCAGCCAGGTGGCTGGGGACCACAGGGGACAACACAGACACAGCTCCTGGCACTGGGGAAGCCTCCAAGAAAGCCTGGAGGGTGTTTCAGCGTTTGGAGTGAGGACCCTCCTCCTTCCACTGAGGACTAACCACTATCTGCAAGCAGARAAGAAGTGAAAGGGCCTAAAATTAAGGAAGTTCAGCATGCTGCCCCGGACTATCAGTTTCCACTCCCAGCTGACACATCGCAACTTGTTTCCATCCCTTTTTTTCCCAAGGGATTAATCCACAGGCTCCCCCAAAGGAAAGCCACAGGCTGTCACGATGTTTTATTGGCAGGATCTGTCACCACATCCTGACCTTCTGGAAGGACAAAGGGGCGGCTGGTTACAGAAGTAACAAAAAAAACAGGTGAAGATGAAGCCACACCAACACATAGTTGACAGAGCAAGAGCCATCTCAAAAAAAAGAAAAAGCAACCCACACTCAGGACAAATGTATGTTTTCCTCCTGGTCAAACACAGATGGAAAACCTCCAATGCCATTCTCTGGGTGTCAGACACAACAGCATGTCAGCCTGGGTGTCGACATCTCAAAATGCCCACCTCCTCCACCAAACCTGCCACACTTCATCTGAAGTGACCAGAGCATGCTCAGCCACACAGCCAAAACAGCAGCCAAAACAGCCAGGACCAGCTTTCCCCACAGGCAAAAAGTCCCAGCTGACAGCTGGGAGAGCCTCTCCTGGCTGCAGGCAGTGGGGCTGTCCCCTCCACACCCGGCGTGGGAGGTCGGAGGGACGCGAGCTCCAGCGGTGGGAACCAAGGGTTTCCAGACCCGCCAAACCTGCTCCCCGCACCTCAGAGGGCCGGCAACACCCTGTCCTAAGCCCTCGGGTCAGTCTAACCAGCCAGGGCAGGTCTGGGCTCACATGCTTGGGACTGCAGTCACAGCTCCTCACCCGCAGCCAGCACGTCTGCCCACCACCAGKGTCCCCTCGGTGGCACAATGTTGGCTGCGCCCCTGGAAAACGCAACACCAGCTCTGGGACTGCTACCTGCATCCTCAGCAGAGGTAACCTGGGTCAGAAAGTCACATTTGATACATCTCAGCTGAGTATATCCCAACTGAGGGACGAAAAGCAGCAGTGCAAAGTCATCGCGCCGGCTGGGAAAAGCCCCAGTGCAGGTGGAGGAGGCATAGCGTGGGAGCTCTGCTGGGTGAAGGTGTGTGGATGTGAGCRGACTGACCTGTTCTGCCGCTCACCACCTCACCCTGATGGCACGAGGCACCATTTCTCCCCACTCACTGCCTTTTGGCTACTGCTCTGCCTGGGAACAGGCGGGCCAGCAACCTCTCCCTGCTCCAGCCAGGGATTAGCAGGATGGGGACAGGGGTGAGTGGTCCCTCATCTCTTTTAGTGTCAGACCAAGCGCTGGCAGGGAGGAGCAGASGTGCACGATGTCAGGCAGCAGAGCTTGTACGCTGTACCCCCAGTTTCACGCACCGACACYGTGCCTGGTGTCAGGCACAACCCTCAGCACATTATTCCCAGGGCACCAAAGCCCTGCCTCGGTGTCTGCCCTGCCCCTGCCTGCTTCCTGCGCCCTTTGCAAAGAGATGTGGTGATGGTTTGCTTTCCATCGAGGGGGATTCCACGGAAGARGCAGGCAGGAGAGGACGAGCAGCAGCGCAGGCAGAGGCAGCGCGGCAGCCGGTTGAAGCCAGGCAGTATTTTGGTGGCAGCCCCGCCGCTCCCTCCCAGGCTGATGTCATGCTTTAGTAACTTTGAGGCAGAGTCACATGGCAGCTTCTGAGGTCAGCGCCTGGGGTGGCTTTGTCTGCCTGCCTAGCGCCTGCCCCGGGCTCCTGCCCGCACCCGGAGCGGCCCCGCTGGCGGTGACCCCTCTGGGGCTGCCCTCCCGATACCCACGGCTTGGCATCCCCGTGATTCCCACAGCCGGGCGCTGCGTGGGAGCCCGGCTGGGAGCAGCACCCCGGAGAGTCGGCTGCGCCTCCCGTCCTTCCATCTGCCGGCGGGGGGGACATTGCCCCCCACCCTGCGGGTCAGGGGGGGATACAGGAGAAGGAGGCGGAGGGAAAGGGTGTGACCGGGCGCTCTAATCTCCTCATGTGATCCAACCGGGTTGGAAGGGGTTTGACGAACAATTAACAATCCTCTGGCTCAGCTGCTGTTTCCCGAAATAGCTCTGGCAGGAGGAGGAGGAGGAGGAGGAGGAGGGCGGCCGGGCTGGCTGGCTGGCAGACAAAGGTGGCCTCTCCGCCAGCAGAGCTGCAGCCGGCGGCGGGGCCGGCACGGCGGCGAGGAGGCAGCCCCGGCGGCCGGGCAGCGGGGAGCCCACAGCCCCACCTGGAAAGGAAAACAATGCGACATAAAAGCAGCTCGAGGCAGGAAGCAGTTTGTGGTACAACTAATAATTGCAGAGGGCTGCGCACGCCACCGGCTCTTTCGGAGGCGTTGAAATTCGCCCCTCGCCGCCGAGCAGAGGAGGTCGGCGCCGGGAAGCTCGTTGCGGATTSGTGCGGTCGCATCTTGGCCGGGAGCGGCGGGGGATGCTGCGGCTGTTCGCCGGCTGCCTGCAGCCCCAGCGGCCCCGGGGCTCTGCCGGTCCCCCGAGGCCGCCTGCGCTCCGTCCCGCCGCGGCCATCTGGCGCCCAGCACGGCCACCCCGACCTGCGGCCGTGGGATGAGGATGTGGTTAGCAAGATCCTGTTCCGACAGCGGCGCCTGTCCCCCTCCCCGGCCCCCCGCCAGCCCCTCGCTGTCACCAAATGTGCGGCCCAGGCCCCAGGGGGAAGSCAGATGCAGTAAAGAAAGAGGTGGAAAACCCTGCGGGTAGGATGGACRGTGAAATTAGGGTCTCCTCAAAGCACACGCTGAAGTCATCCATCACCGGCTGTCCCAGCAGTGCACCGAGCCCTCTCTTCAATTCAGACCAGGATTCATGAGTTAGACCCTTCCTGGGAAGAGGATGGGAACAAATCAGTCAAAAGTCCATCACTTCTATCGGTGTGAGGCAAAAGCTTTCATACCAACAGTGGCCTGGAACAAAAACAGAGCTTCAGGACAGCCGAAGCCCCAGGGAGATCCAGGCGCATCCCCAGCGATTGCTGACGTAAACGAACCAGGACAGGGAGGAACATTTCCAAATGGGAATCTATCCACAGCTTGAGTTAATTTCTGGATAGGAATAAACATCTAAATTGTGAGGCACCCATGCAGAGCTCGGGAGGAAGAGGAGGAAAGTTGTCTGGGGTTGGGGTTTTTTCCCAGAAAAATCAATGGTTCACATGRATGCAGTCTGGACCTGCCATGGTTGGATATTGGTAACTAATCCCYCAGGGTTCCCAAATGCTCTGGTTTATCCGTGCTTGGAGATAAGGTCAGAAGAGCTGGGAAACATCCCAAAACACAGCCAAGAGAGCCAAACACTAATCAATGGAAACCAAACACAAGTGAAACAAACAYAAACAAATCAATACAGACCTGAACCCCAAGGAGAGGAAGCAGCTCCCTCGGCTTCTGAGAGCGCTGAAACACCCGAAACCACAGTGAGCTGTGAACCTGCAGCACACCATGAACTAGAAAGCAAAGGGGTTTTCCAAGGTTAAAACCCCCTTGTCATGGCAGATAGTGCTGATACCCCAGGCAGGCAGGACTCTCCGCCCTCCTGTACATTTTTTTTTTCACCAGTGACCTGGGATTCCCCTTTCTCCCGCTACACAAATGATTTAAAATTTCCCTTCCCTCGATCTGAGCCACTGGCTTGGGATTTCCCTCTCCTCCCCTGGAGAACTGTGACCTGTCCCTCTGCCCATCAGATATCCTGCTACTCCTCCAACAACCTCTCCAAACACAAAGAGGGGCACAAAAAAATCCCACTCCCAGTTATCAGCTTAGTCAGGCAGCTGTTTCCCTTGGAAAAATGTGGCCCCACATCTTTCAATGGTTTATGGTATTGGTTTGGCTTTCCTGGGGAAAAATGCGTTTATTTGTCCGGGGTTTCCTATCAGACAACCCTTCTATTGTAGTCCACYTTCCTGTATGTTTTTTTCCCTCTCTGATATGCCTGCAATGTGCCACTTCCAAAGGCTGCCCTGTGTCCAGAGGGAAAAGAAGYAAGGATGCAGCCCAGCAGAGCCCACATTTTTCACTGAAGCAATTTTCTCCCCAGCAAACTCTGAGTTCAAGAAGGTGACAGCCTCTGTTCCTGGGGTTAAACATCTCCAGTTAATCACGGGAACCCCGCACRGAGCCAACCGCAGCCACAGCTTGGCACTCCATCTGCCCAGAGGAGTCTCAGCCTAATTATTTTTTCCCCTCTCAATGTCACCTTCCTTGTAGCCAAGGGGCAAACGACAGCCACAGCCCTGTGCACGTCCCAGAGCGCAGATGTGTCCTCAGTGCTTTCCACTTTGGAATGATGGGGAGGTGGCACAGCGATGCTCCGGAGCCATGGCGCTCCCTGCTCCGCTTCCCGTTTCCTTCGAGGTCCCCCAGCGGGACCGAGGACCTTGGAACCTGCCAGAAAAGAGTAGCAGCCACCACGGAGAGCAGCAAGGGCAGAGCAGATCCTCWCCAAGGGCAGAGCAGATCCTGTCTGTGTCAAATCCCTCCTCCCACCAAGGAAAACGGCAAAATTAAACATCTGTGCCTGCCAGCAGGTGTTGRCTGCCTCTGCTCCTGCTGATCTGTGCCCCTTCTCTCTTGGAAGGACCTTCCTTCGACCACCTTGTCCTTCACTGGGTTCGTGGAGAGCCTTCAGCCCAGAGAGGCCATCCATTGACACAGGGATAATGAGGAAGGTTATAGAGAAATGCTGCTTGGGAAAATTCCTTCTAATTTCACCCATAACAAGGACTCTGGACTCCAGCACTTCACTACTTCTGCAATTTAACAACCTCTTTTTGTATCGGTGTAAGCTCTCAGCACCCCTGCCTTCCCACAGCAGGAAATCCCAGGGATTCATCCTGCAGAAAGCAATGCTCCCTTCCTCAATTTCATTTCCCATTTTCATCTTTGTTAAGATGAACTGACTGCTCACGCACTGCAAAGAGGAAAATTAATTTTCTTCAAAATAACCCTTAATCTGAATAATCACCCAGCRTCCTCCTATGAATTATCACCTTGCATTTGCTCATTTATGCCCTATTTATGGCATTTTTTTTTTCCATTTTTGTCTGGATGCCCAGTCAGGGATTGCTGTCTGTGCCACGTACTCTGTTAGGGACTCTGTCATCTGTCCCCTTTGTGCCTCTCAGTGAAGTCCCCACAAATTTGTAAAAATCAGGTTCAGGAAACCTCATTACAAATTCCAAGAGGCCATGAGTGGGTAGGATTTGATGAAAACCCTYGAGATTTGATGTAAACCCTTGCTGCCCACCACAACACTGAGTATTTAGCTACAGATCAGTGTTTTGTGTCATCATCCCTGCCTTAATCCTCTTGAAACCACCGCTGAAAATTTTCAACTATCACTAAAAATGAAAACGAGTAGGAAAACCACCAAAGCATCTGAAACCCTTTATGGCTTCTTCCTTTAGCTGTAAAACCTTTTCAGGGGTGGGGAGGGGAAAGTCCCCTCTGCTTTTATAAATCCAAATCCAAACCAATCCAGCTTTTCCCTGAGAGGAAGCAAACCAAACACACATTCTTTGCACCAGGCTAGAACGGGATCACACGGATCACACACCCCCCCCTCCCCACGCATGTACACACATGCCACAAAGATTTTCCTGATAAAAGTTGCAGGGAGCCCAGCTCTTTCCTGCAGACAGCTGGGATTCTGACGAGTTGGCACTTTTCTCRGTGCAGAAGTGTTTCATCAGATCTTTCCTGACCAGTTCTGCAGCTGCGTGCTCTGCACCCAGCGCTCCTCTCCCGGCAGGAATCGCTCAGCCAGGCATGCTGAAGAGCTCCCAAAAAACTCCTTGCTGCCTCCAAGCCCCAAATCAGAGCTTCCCATATGGAACAGCAAAAAACACCCTCATTCTAAAAAAATACAAACTGCAGCGCGGATGGAGTGGCTTTCAGGTAGAAATCTAAATTATTTACTACATCACGTAAATTAATTTCCAGCATCAAAGGCCAGGCTGTCTCTTTTATCCCTGGAAAGTTTACAACATCCCCAGATTTTGGTTAAACCTCTTATTTTCAGCCCTCAAYAGCTCTGTGAATCTTTACACTTTTTTTCCAAATGGAGTCAATGATCTTAGAGGTATTTTCCAATCTAAGTGATTCTGTGATTCTGTAAAAAAACCAACCCTTTTTCAATTAAGTAAATAAAGTGTTCACATAATTTATTAAAGGTTTTCTAAAATTCCTGTCTAGTACCTCTAAGAAGCTACAGAAGCTTTTCCCTTTTTTATTCCCAGTGCAGTGAAGGTTTCAGGGAATGCAGGGGTGGGAGTCACAGGAGGATCGTGAGGTTTTGGGGAGCACAAGATCTTTGTGGGACAGGGACAGACAAACTGGACCAGCAACTCTTGGCACTCTGTTCCTGGAGGGAACCTCCCATGCTCAGCACACGTTTGGCAGGGACGCCCCAAATCCTGCCGGCGTGGGAAAGTCATCCCAAATTCAGCAAGGAAGGGCCGGCAAATGCGAGCCCTAAAGCTGCCACCTGTTGCACCACTCCTGGCGTGGGGCTGGCCGGAGCAGGAGGCGGATTTCTCACCCCAAGAACTGCAGAAACCGGTTCAACATGTGCCACAACCTTCCCACCCCACAGCGTGTGTGAGGAAAACTGCTGGGATTGCAAAAGCCGGGRATCCAGTTCCCATGCTGAGCAGGCACCTCTGCAAACAGGGTTTGTGCCCGTTCCCTCAGTGAACTGCCTTTGCACGGGATGCTGGACCRCTGCCACCTTTGGGAAGTGCAGGCCAGGATGTGCTCTTTGGTTAAAATTTGGGGGATTACTCCTGGCCAAGCCTCTGTGAAATCAACCATGGTGCTGGCCTGTCCCTGCCCCCATGGCAGTAAAGCAGGGACATCCCTCTGTGTGTGTACGGGGGAACAACTCCCAACACTCTGCAGGGAGTGGATCCCCCTCCTGCCAGCTGCTCCAAGCCCAGGGAGCTCAGCCATTAAACAGCTTGGAGATTTAAGAAGGGTGGGAGTGAGGGAAGAAGGGATCCCCACCCTGGGATGGACAAAATCCAAGTGGCACGGGGCTGTTCTCACCCCACACAAGGCAGGAGGAAGGAAGCRGTGCCTGTGCCTTCCCGGGGCAGGAAGGGCAGCAGGAGCCGAGCAGACTGCCTGTCGCTGCCTCCTTCTTCCTCCCACCCTGGCTGGGAACACGGCCCGGCTGAGCCACCCCTGCTGGGGACCGTGRCAGGGACAGAACCCCAAGGCACTGGTGTGTAGGGTGAGAGGGACCCCGCTCCCCTGAGCCCTGCAGGGTGAGCTGACACAGCTTCCCCACAGCTGGAAGCTTCCCCTGCTTTTGGCAAAYGYRTGTTACTCATTTTATCAGCTAGGAYAGAGGATAAGCAGGGAGCAGAAATGTGCCTCCAGTGTGGAGGGCAAAGGAGAAATGAGCTGTAGGTGCGGGAAACCCTTTTTCGCCAGGAGATCCCCGTGCCTGTGCAGAGCAGGCAAATGGTAGGGAATTCTTGTTTCTTTGGATTCTTGCCACGCTAGGACACAGGTTTTTGTGTCTTGGCCTGTGAACCTGGGTGAAGGAGGCTGGCTGGCTGGTTTATAGGAGGTTTTTTCAGACTACAAATCCTGTGAGAGGGAAAGAGTTTACTGTCCTGAGTTCGGCATAAAGCACAAAATTTCCTCCAGATGGAAGAGTTTGGCTGCTAACTCCAGGTGTGTGAGGAGATGGTGCTTGAAGCCACATTTGGAGTACTGTAAGCAGCTCTGTGCTCCACAAAAAAAAAAAAAAAAGAGAAACTGAACTCCTGGACACGTGAGATTTGGCCAAGGGTTTCTCCCATATGAGGAAAGGCTGAGAGAGCTGGGCCTTTTCAGCCTTGAGAAGAGTGAGTGGAGACCTCATTAATGTGTATAAATACCTAAAGAAGGGGTGCCAAGCAGGATCTTCTCCAGTAGTGCCATTGGGACAGGATGGGCAACAGGAAAAAACTGATGCACTGGAAGTTCCAMCCAAATACAAGAACTTCTTTACTGCGCGAGTGGACACACACTGGAACAAACTGCCCAGAGCGGTTGTGGAGCCCCCTCACTGGAGATCTCCCAGACCCGTGCGGACAACAACCCTGCGCCATGTGCTGTGGGATGGCCCACACGTCCCGCAGCGCTCCCTTCCAACCTGACCCATGCTGTGCGTGATCCTGTGGGTGAGAGGCACACCGYGCTGCGGGAAGAGCTGCCGAATTCCCCGGGAAGAGCGGAGACAGCGCCGGGATCCCACAGCGGCCTACGGACCCCGCCGCCGCCATGGCGGGGTGACGTCACCGGCCACGCCCCCGCTCAGCGCGACGGGGGCGTGGTCACCGGGAGGCGTGGTTTGGGGCGTGGCCTAGCGGAGGGGGGCGTGGCCTGGCGGCGGCCGTGGCGTGAGGCGGCGGCAGCGCCATGTCGATGGAGGACCCCTTCTTCGTGGTGAAGGGGTGAGCGCCGCGCTCGGAGCGCTCCGGGGGACGGGGAGAGGGACGGGAAACGGGCCGGAGCCGCCTCTGGGAACGGAGGGAGCGGGCACGGCCGCCCCGCAGTGCAGGAGGCCCGCGGAGAGCGGGCGAGCGGCGGGCGGGGGTCTGTGTGGGGGGAAAATGGCGGCCAGGCCCCCCCGTGCCGCTGAGGGGCCGAGCGCGGGTTCTGAAAGCTGCCCGGCGATGGCGGCCCGGCGCGGGAGGCCCTGGGGTGAGGCGGGCAGGTGCCGGGCCGCGGCCGGGCCTCCCCGGGCTSTGTGAGGGCTCCCCGGCCTCGGCTGCAGGTGCGGCTTGGGGGCTGTGGGCAGRGTGGGGCTGGGGGCTCGTGGCTGGAGGCCGGGGTGTCCATGGGGAAAGGTGCAGAGAAGCGGGGACCGAGCTGTGGGACAAACAATGGTCGCGAGAGGAAGCCTGCCGAGAAAAGCCTGAACGCAGGGAAATACAAACTAAACGTGATTAAAGGAAAATTGTTGTTAATAGGGTGAAAGGAGTTTTGCTGGAGCTTCTGGAGAGGGCCCAGTGGAGGCTACAAAGATGATTTGGGGTCTGGAGCATCTCTCTTGTGACAAGAGACAATGGGAGCTGTGCCTTGTTTAGTCCRGAGAAGACTGAGAGGGGATCTCATCAATGCATATAAACGCCTTTAAGAGGTGTTAGGAGGATGGTGCTAGACTGCAGTGATAGGATGAGGAACAGTGGCCATTAAGTAAAACATCAGAAGTTCCACTTCAACGTGAGGAAGAACTTCTTTACAATGAAGGTGGCAGAGCACTTGAATAGGCTTGCCCTGGGAGGCATGGAGTTTGCTGGAGACATTCCAAACCCGTCTGGAGGTATCCCTGTGTCCCCTCCTCTAGGTGACCCTGCCTTAACAGGGGGATTGTGCTGGAAGATCTGCAGATGTCGCTTCCAMCCCCAGCAATTCTGCGATTCTGTGAAAGCTGCTCAGTCACTAAACTCTGCCTTGGGGCCACCTTCTGCCCCAGGGTAGTGTTTAGCGTTTAGTGTCACCATTTCACAGTGAAACTGCCCTGAGGAGCAGCAGAGGGGCTGCTAGTGGGGTGTTTGGGAAAGCCATATGAGAACAAGAAGTGTGAGAAATGATACTGGTACTGATACTGCAGCCAGGGAAAGTACTACCTGAGGGAGTAGAGGGAGTTGAACTCCTGCTAAGAGGAAAGAGTAGGAGTCGCCATGGGTGGGGAGCAAATGTCCTGTCAAACTTTCCAGAGATGTTCCCGCGGCGTGCAGGGAAGGGCAGGGAGGGAAAGGGGATGTGCTGCCGCTCCCAGAGTTAATTATTACCTGGCAGGTCAGAGGGGCTGGTGGTGGTGGAAGCACCAGAGTTGCCATTAGTGTGCTTTCCAGGTGTCTGTAACTCCTCCCGTCAGAAGACATYCAACTCTGCTTTACATTCCTGCTGCTGGGGACTTCCACAAGTGTGTTCAGATTWAAAAAAAAAACCAACAAACCAAACAAACCCAAAACTTGTGCTGGCAAGTAGAAGAGGGAATGAAGTTTTCCAGATCCTCAGTGCAGGCTGCTGACTTTAGGGCACTCCATGTGGCAGACCTGGAGCTGTAGGCGTGCAAAAAGAGGAGGGACATGCATGGGGTGCTGAGAAACTGCAGCTTCGACAGCAGCTGGAGCATCTCAGGCCCTTGGCACCTCTGCTGGATGTGGGCTCAGCTCATCTGTCCTGGGCCTCCCCTGCTTTCCTTCACTGGAGTGAAACATTGGACTGCTGTGTGCAAGCTCATGGTGGCCTCCTTTCACACCAGCACAGTCTGGTCCTGTCTCCCTTCCTCATCCCAGCTCCCTGTGGACCTGGGGGAGCAGTTCACAGCTCAGGACCACAGAGCTTGTAAATGCAGGTAACCACGCTGAGGGTCCGTGACCCAAATTTACAAACCTGCTTGCCCTAAACCAGAGCTGTCAGCAAAGCCTTCCCCTGCTGTGAATGCACTTGTCTCCAAAAGAGCTTAGAGCAGCAGAAAAAAACTTGTGTTTCCTAAGCCAGCATAGTAGGGCTGTATTTTTTTAAATGCTGAATTAAAATAAACAGTGCTGCACTCAACAGTCTGCCTGGCTGGGGTGTGGGGACAGTTCCTGTAACTCTGTGCCCTTGGGGTATCTTGTATGGGTAGTTCAGGGCCTTGAGAGGAAAATGGTTGAGAAAGGAATGCAAAGCATGGATTGCCAAAGAGYTGCCTTGTTTAGACCCTCTGCCCTGGCTTGCCTGTGTGACACTCAGCAGCAGCTTCCCCTGGGGAAATAGGTCCCTTCATGAGTAACTTAGTGCCTCAGCAAGATACAGGATARTCCAGCAAGAAGGGCAAATCCTTGTTTTACAAGATAAACGTGAAGCTGTTAGAAGGAAAGATTTTTCAGAGGAAGCTGGACATGGGGCTGTCCCGGTGTCTCTGCTGCAGGGCAGCTGATGATAATCCTTGGCTTCTCTTCTCTACCTGGCTGCAGGGAGGTGCAGAAAGCTGTGAACACTGCACAGGGGCTTTTCCAGAGGTGGACAGAGCTCTTGCAAGATCCCTCCATTGCCACAAGAGAAGAAATTGACTGGACCACAAATGAGCTCAGGAACAACCTGCGGAGCATCGAGTGGGACCTGGAAGACTTGGATGAAACCATTAATATCCTTTCTGTGGTCCTTTGGAGGTAGTTGCGGTTCCCAAGTTGTACTAAACAGCTGAGTACCAGTTCTTGTCACTCTTTGCAAAAATTGGGACTATTGGGGATTGAATTTTGCATTAACATTGGCTTTTCTCAAATTGCGAATAAGAAATTAAGTCAAGGATTTTTTCTTTTGCCTTTTTTCTTCCCTTTTTATAAGGTATATTGTAAGATGCCTTGTTCTGGAAGGCTTTGTTCTAAGATTCTTTGTTCTTTGTTGTTGTGTGGATCTGGATTTCTGCAGAGTCAGTTCATACTCTAGGCTGGCTTCCAGAAATACTCCTTTTCCCTTGTGTTCATCTGAGTGCTTCTGAAAGCACTGCACAGCATCACAAAACCAAAAAAAAACATGGAAAAGAGAAACCTCGCACGCGTGCCTGCGCTGCAYGGTACATTCCTGCCATGCCTGCTTTTCCCTCCACTGGTGCTGTACTTTGCTAATCAAATTTTGGGAACAGGCACAGCACAGTGGCCAGTTGGCATGCTCAGGGTTTGTGTATCCATGTGTGTACCCAACACTGCTTCCGGGGACTCCTTGACTCGGTGCCCACGCATTGTCGAGGCAAACCCGCGGAAATTCAATCTCGATGCCACGGAGCTGGGAATCCGGAAAGCCTTCATCACCAGCACACGGCAGGTGGTCAGGGTAAGGAGCCTGGCCTTGGGGTCAGGGCCTGGGCAGGGTGGCAGGGGGCATTAGGKGTTTGAAAAAGGAAAGCTTGGGGCCATTCTGTGGTGGACTGGAGAGCAGAGAAAAAAMCTGCTGCCTGCTCTCCCAGGCTTCYTCCTCTTACCAGTGCACTCCCTCCTGGAGCTGYCCACAAGGTTTGGGGGTGCAGGTACCCCACAGAGTTCCCTCCTTTCATGCTGCTGACCCTTGAAGTCTTCACACCACTCTGGYAACAGTGAGCTGGGAACCTGTGGGAACTGGGGAGGAAGAGTAAAGAYCTGGCTGCAATGTAGGAAAGGTTGGAGCCTCCCTTCAGTGTTGAGGGAAATTGCAACTGTCCCAACCATTTGTAGCACTAGTTTTCAGCAACAGGGAGACAGACCACTCTGAACACTGGCAGATGGTTAAAGCCTGGTGTTATTGACACAGTGACTTCAACTTCCTACCCCTGCAAAATAGTCCAAACAACCACTAGATTTATTTTTAACTTGAGGAAGATTTTTTTTTAGTTTAAACTTACACTTGAGAAGCAAAAAGGGAGTTTTAACAACTTGCTGGCAATAAATAGAGAAGAAACATCTTTCCAAAAGCTTCACTGCCTGGTAACAAGCTGCTAGTTAGGAAGTTTTCTCTTTATTAATAGCTACTGTGAGTTTCTGCTGCCCCTCATGACTCTGATGTTCCTGCTCCACAGAATGCATTGCTGTGGCTGGCAGCAAGCCTGTTAACCTACCTGCAGTCCTGTGGTCTGGATGCWGTCCCTAAGGCTTGCTGCCTGGGAACTGATCCCAAAACCACGCTGGCCCCAGGTAGCAAGCATATGCCTGCTGCCTTGCCCTCGCTGTAGTCCACTCCCAAATGGGCAGGATCAGGCAAGCTTGCTCTCTGGTCCTCTCTTCCTGGCTAAAAAATGCTGGCTAATGGGTTTTGGGGCAGTGTCTCCCACTGGTAAATGAAATTTGTTAGTGGCCTTATGCAGCTGAYTTCCAGTTTCCATGGGGGAATTCATGATGCCAGCAGCACATGCCTTAGCCAGTGAGAATTAACCGAGTGGGATGTGGTGCTGTTCAGTGATGTGTTGCACCTCTCTGAACAGTAAAACAGATCTGAATGCTCTGGTGGCCTCAGAATGGTGCTGGGGGATCAGCCTTTGCCAGATCACATTGACTGCTTGCTAATTTGTGAAAACTAGGCTATGTTATGGTGTGACCTCTGGGGGTTAGTGACCTCCTGCAGGAACTCCACAGCAAAAATTAATTGTTAATAGAAAACATAGTCACAGTCAGAGAGGATGGCCACTGGACAGGAAATCTACCTCATACTATAGAATATAAAACCAGGTGCAGTTGTGAGTAAAGCACAGGGGGTTACAGGCTTCAAGGCCTTGACAAATACTTCCTCACATTCTGTCAGCAGGAACATTAGTTTATTATACAAATCAAAGTGTTTCTGGTTGTAGTGGAGCAAAATGAGTAGTAAAGAAGGAATATTTTCAAAATATCCCATTGCTTTTGATTCTTGTATTATTATAACAATGAATGCATTGAAACTTTCTACGGTATCTTTCTAGTCTCTTCAAAAGTGTAGGTTTTCAAAGAAAATCTCCCTTTCCTCATGCCTCCTTGTAGAAGCCTTGGTGGGTATAGAAGGCCTGTAGCACCCTTAATCTGCCTGTGACCACAAATCCAATGTTCACATGCTGCTTCTTTTGTTGAACAAACAGGACATGAAGGATCAGATGTCAAACTCCTCCATGCAAGCACTGGCTGAAAGAAAAAACAGGCAGGTGAGAACCAGAAACGGGCAATGTATATCTGTTACAATGTATATCCTGTCTGGAGTTTATCCCTTTACAAACCTTTGGTCTGGGAAGGGGTTTGCACGCTGCAGCCAAGYTGTGCTTGAGCCATGTCCATTTGGCTGCCCTGGGAGAGCTGGTTCTCACAGGGAAACTGCTGCCAGCCTCTCCCAAGCCTGTCTCTCAGAGCAGTAAGTCAGCACTCGCCATCTGTTTCTGTCTTCAGAGCTGGTTGTGTACAACTGTCAGCATTGCATCATCCCATGGAAAGGGAAATCTCCCTCCTCCTCGGGGGGGAACCGGCTCAGAATCCATGTCAGTGAATGTAATCCTGTGCTCTGCTGGATTTAGGAGCCAAGATGGTGCAATATCCTTTCGTGCAGCTGCTTCTTGTAATAGCTGCGTTAAGAAGATGRAAGAAGCTCAAGGAGTCTCGTGTTGTCTGCACTTGTAATCTAAGGAATAGAAATAGATGCAGCTTGTGCTACTTCCTGGCTGATGGGGAGGCTGTAAGGAGATACTGGAGCTGACTTCCAGAGCCACCTCGGGAAAAGTTGGTGTGTGCTTCATACAGTTTATTATCTGTACTGCATCAGCCTCACCACRCTTGACAAAAACGACAGAGAAGCACAGAACTCATTCCTGAGCTTGTCACAGGGTTAATTGATGTGCTCGGCAAACACTCGGCAGCAGTGAAGTCCCTGACACCCTTGCTCAAAAAAGTCTGTAGCTTTCCCTGCAATTTGCTGCTTTCCTTTGCACAAGGTTCCTGATAGCTGCAGGAGACCATATGGCCCAGCTCAGGCAGCGACATCTGGTCAGGAAAACTGACTTCCCCTTGGTGCCTTTCTCTCCCTTCCCAGCCYCTCGCCTTCATTCCAGACCGCAAGGCTTGTGCTGGGCTTTGTGTCTGAGGGGCTGGCTAGCAGTGACCTGACCCTCACAGCCCAGGCTGGCAAACAGAGGCCTTTCTGTTGAAGCTGCAGCAAAACTATTGCACTGAGTTAAATAAAAAGGAGCTGCCCTTGCCACAAAATTGGAGTGACCAGGAGCTTGCTTAATGTCTCGGAGGCAGACAAAGCCAGATGACCTGCTGGCTTCCTGCATGGTCAGTCTGTCAGCTTTCCTCACCCCTCCTTGAACCTTTTAAGTCAGATGAACCGTTCAGCCTGACAGAGTAGCCTGGTCATTGTCTTGCAGTTCTTCACAAATACTCTTCATCCCCTCCTGCCCACGACCAGGAGCTGCAGGATGGTCTCGTTACCCATACTCTGCCTGGAGGGCTGAGTCCCTAACCCATCCCTAGTGCTGCACGGTGCAGCTCCTCACTGCAGGTTGTGTTCATTCTGCAGCATCTGTAGCTTGGGTTATTCCCTTTTCAGAGACCRGACATACTAGGCTGGAAAACCACATCTCTGCAGTCTTTGCACAAGATTCTCTGTTCATGTTGTGGGGCAGGTAGCAAGAGTAGCTTTGTATATGCTGGCAATTGAAGAGCCTGCTGGAGGGACAGGCAGCCTGCATAAACATACAGTGCTGCTCTGGTTATATATTGCATTATTTTACTGTCAGCTCAACTGGTTAAGTACTTCATCCAGACCCTCTTAAGCCCCTGTCATTAGCAGCAGAGTGCTCAATTCAATCTGTACGTCTGTTAACACAATATATCCGGACACTTCCCAGCTCACATGTCCTAGCACACAGTGCTGTCTCTTGAGCAGGCCTCTGCCAGTCCTTTGTGCTGTGCAGGCCTCCTGCCCACACCGTCAGTCAGCCACACTCCAGCTCTCCTGTTGCTGGAGAGGCATATCTGCAATTCCAGTCTGCAGAGACTTCCCAGGCTGGCATTTTGGCTCTGTGTTGGTTTAGTTCATGACAGCATTTTGGCTGAGTAGCAACAGAGCAGGAGGAAAGGGATGCTGTGTGCGTGCATACACGARTGTTGCCTTGTCTGCCTTCTCACCTCACCCTGTAGACGGGCTGTGAGCAGACACAAGGGTGTTGCTGAGCTCTCTGCATCTGTTCAGGCACTCCTGGGAGAGAGTGGGAGTCAGAGTTGGAGCTCTGGACCTGACAAATACASCCGTCTGGACCGGGAGCTGCAATTAGCAAATTCACACTTCATCGAGGAGCAGCAAGCTCAACAACAGGTAAGGCAGCTGGCACCACACAGACTAAATATCTGTGCTTGCCAAATGGGTGCCAGGGGGACTGGKCTGGCTCCAGGAGCCTGAGAATCCTCCTCTTTGCTAGGGGCATATATCTGTGCATGCATTTCCTGTGCAGCACAGCTTTGGATGATCTTGGCACCAAGTTTTTAACCCTTGAGGTGTGGGGCTTTTGCTCTGTTCAAGAGGCAGTCAGCGTGATCTGRAAGGTGTAGCATGCTAAGCTTTAACAGTACAAGAATTGCTGAAATCCTTGGAAGAGTAGATACACTGCAAAGAGAAAAGGGCCCGTTTCTCTTATGCAATTTCCCCTGGTTAAAACASGTTTGCTGTTGTTTGTGTGCATCTCCCATCAGAGCAGGCTGGGAGCAGGAGCATGTGCCTGTTTCCTTTTCCTGCCTTTGTCACTGTGAGATTAGTGAGAAGGCTTGTGTGAGGGCTTGGGAAAACCCCTGGTGAGGCACTTCCCAGCTGCACTTCCCAGCTGACAGGGGAGTTTGTCTGGAGAAATGCCCAGGCCARGCATTGACCAGAGAACTACAGGGCCTTGACACAGCCAGTGATTTAGAGGTGGCAAACTCTGCTAAAGCTCCTGACCCGTGATGCCACCTCAGCTTCCAGACACGTTTTACCTACTGACTCCAGGGAGATAAATAGCTTCAGAAATAGGTAACTAGGGTAAAGCTAATCCTTAGTATGACTGTGCCCTGAAAATGACTTAAAACAGCAGCAGACTTATTCCTTTGGCACATTTGGAGCCAGGCTGGCTATTTTTAGCTGTAGAAGCTGCAACAGCCTTCTTGCATTAACCCCATGTTAGCTGCAGCACATTCCAGGTGGCATTTCACAGGCATAGCATCACTGTGGCTCTCAGGCCATACCTGCTTACCTCACCAAGGTTTTGACAACCAGCCCTGGAGCTTTTGACAACCAGCCCTGGAGCCCAAAGTCACTTTAGCTATGTGTGCAGCATGGATGAGTTGAGGCTGGATTTGCAGGGATGTCTGGAGGCTGCAGCCTGCTGTGCCATGGGGATGCCATGCCATGCAGGCTTTCTATGGCTGTCACCTCTCCAGCATTCCTTCGGAACGTGGTACTCATTCCTGGTGGCTTAAATCTGAGCCCAGGTCTCACAGCTGATGTTGGCTGAGCAGCGAGTGCCTGTCTACTGGATGGGCTGGCTCCAACCCAGCTCCAGGCAGCAGATCTGTAACTGGCTGTTTCCCTTCTCTTTGGCCCCAGCTGATTGTGGAGCAGCAGGATGAGCAGTTGGAGCTGGTCTCTGGCAGCATCGGGGTGCTGAAGAACATGTCCCAGCGCATTGGCGGGGAGCTGGAGGAGCAAGCAGTGTAAGTGTGAGACATGGCAGCAACAATCTGGCATGGGGCTGGCTGCAACATGGCTGGGTGTTCTCACACACCTGTCTCTGCCACTGGTAGGTTCTGGAATTCACTGATCCCTCAGGCAGCCTTTGGAAACCATCTTGTGCTGCAATCTGTAGGGATCCAACTGCAACTTCCTTCATTTGGAGCCCTGCATYTAGGGCAGGCTCAGCTGCCACCTTACCTTTCCTTCTCTCCTTTTCACATGCTCCCCCTCAGGCAGCCAGCAGACAAATAAGGGAGAGAGGTGCTGATACTGGGCACTTCCCCACTCCACAAGGCTTTGTGCTGCCCCTGGACAACTGCTAGGGCCAGGAGCCCTCAGCTCTGCCTTGCTGCCCTGAAACACGCAGCACAGAGCTGCTCTTCATCACTAAAGCTAAAAATAGCCTTCACCCACGCAAAGAGTTAAAGGGCAGCTCACAAAGTCATTTTGCATCCATCCATTTACATATAAATTAGATTTCTTTCCCAGTTCTTGTCCTTTGCAAACAAGTTCCCAGTTGTGCAGGCTAACAGCTATGCTTCCAGAGAGGCTTGAAGGGTTCATGCCTAAAACCCCTCCTTGTTTGGCTGGTAGGAGTCTGGAGGGCCGTGTCCCTTGTGAAGTGATTTCATCTTTGATGGAGAGAAGGAGCTTTAAACCCCCCTCCCGTGTGAAGCTGTGCAGCATGAGAGTCCTCTGCTCTCACAGWGGAGATTGGTGTGGCATTGGTGTTTCTAGATCATCACACAAAACTACCAGTGCTTGCTAGATTAGCTCATAACTTCCACAGTGAGGTTTTTACAACCCCTCCTTTTTCCCCACTGAATGAAGGTTGAACAARTGCCCTGGCACTGCAAATGAAGGAGTCTGTCTTTTTAAATGCATTAAGCTTTAAAGTCCCACTGTCTGGAGACAATTGGATCGGTACCTTGATTGTGGATGTGCAATGGCATTGACAAAGCATGGACTCAGGAAGGCTTGCAGATTCATTACAGTCACTGTGTGGTAGAAGGGGTAACTTCCATACAGAGCTTGAAAAGCAGTTTGAAACCAACTGCAGATCTCATTCTCACTTGATACATGACTGAAACAAGATTTTAGCTGCAGCTGCAAGCCCTGAACAAGAAAAGAGATTTAAAGTCTAAGCTGACACCTACATCTAACCAGTCTCTGCTTATCAGATTATAAATGAGRCTTTCCTTTTGTAAAGAGGAAGCCCCCTCCCACTCCTCACCTTGCAGATGTATGTAGAGTTGAGCCACAAACACACAGGGAGGATCAGTCTGGCAGGAGTCCCGAGTTACTTCCCACCAAAGCAGAGCTGCTGTTTTAGCAGGTTTTTTTCCCCTCCCTTGCATGCTTCCAGGAGAGGAGGCCACATTCATTCAGTCTGCCAAGGTGTGATACTCTGATCCCATTGGTGTATTGATCCCATGTGTGTGAGCATGCAGCAAAATCCCAGATGTGCCATGTGCTGACCAGTGCCCTGCTTCTGTGTCCCCAGGATGCTGGATGACTTCTCCCACGAGTTAGACAGCACTCAGTCGCGCCTTGATAACGTCATGAAGAAGCTSGCCAAAGTGTCTCACATGACGAGTGGTAGGTCCTGGGATGTGSGATCCAGTCCTGGAAAGGGAGAGATGAGCCCTTGGATCTTTGGGCTGGGACACTTTGTGCTCCCACCCACCCAGCAGAGGGGAGGAAGCAGCTCTCAGCTCTTGAAAGAGGGGRAAGACTTCCAAGCCCGGCAGCTGCTCCTGCCCAGACATTGCTCTGCTGCTTGTCCCTTGCCTTTGTTTTATTTACAGATGCCTTTCTATTTATGCTGCTGCTGCTGGGAAAATCCCCCTCTAGCTGGTGGGAGGGGAAGCTCTGCAGCCTCCTCCTCTGCTGCAGTTTCCCGGGTTGTCTGTGGAACAAAAGCTGTCAAGGTGCCATTAAACACCGGCCATGCTGTGTGGCTTCTCCCACACCAGAATGCCTGCGGCAATCCCCTTCCCAAATCCCACCTGCCCTTGGGCTGCTGGCGCCCACAGGCCTGTCGGTCAGATCTCTCAGCTGGTAAAAAGCTGAATTCTGCCATGAACCCACAGAGAAGTCCTTATAAGGCTGTGCTAGAAGCTGGGGGGCTGGCGGGGCTGCGGGCAGAGCAAACAGGAAGCCCGGCCTGCCTGCCGGGAAGTCCCACGCTGCTGGCTGCCTCCGAGCCTGGCACTGTGCCCGGCCAGCGCCTCCTGCAGCACCCCTCTCCTGTGGGTGCTCAGTACCTTGGGAAGGCARCAGCCAGTCAGAAGGAAAAGCAGTCCTGCTCAGCAGGATTAGACTGTCCSGGGGATTTATGAGGTGGTGGAAGTGGAGCCCTAGAGAGACTACTTGGAGTGCTGACAGTGCATTTTGGGTCACCAGTAGCTCAGCAGCAGCACRACCACGGGAAAACTTTGTGTTTCTGCCCTTTCCTCTGGGAAAAACCATGAATCTTCACGGAGTGTTTCTGAGCATTGTGAAAGAGCGTTTTCTGCTGGCATCACATGTGCCAGGGAGGGCAGGAGGGCTTTTTYTGGGGTAGCTGCTATGCTTAGGAATTGAGGGGGTGCCAGCAGCCCTGTCCCCACTGCTGCATCATCATCTCACAGGGGCAGACAGCTGCTCTCAGAGGAGATGTAGTGTTGAGCCAATGAGGTTTAAAGATGTGGAGGGAAACCTGATTCCTGGCCCTGTCCTAAGGGAAGCYGCCACAATCTCTTCCTGGCAGAGGTCCTCAGGGCAGCTTTCACCGGATCCCTTTTTGTTCCTCTGGCAAACAGATTACTCCATGAATGAACAGCAAACACAGCAGCTCTCTGCTTGTTCCTCCTAATTGCTTTGGAGCCAGCTTTTCAAAGCTTTGAACTTGGTTGGGAAGAAGTCTCAGAATTCCCACAGCTGTTCCCAAACCCCATGGTATCCTGGAGGAGAATGCCTCACTGCAATATACAGCGCCAAAGCCTTTCTCCCCCAGGAGCTGTTGTTTTGGATTTTATGGCTTAAGCCTGAATTTGGTTCCTAGCAGTACATGAAGAAAAATGGTCCCCCAATTTTCCTTCTCCACYAAAGCAGGAAGACTGATGCTTCCTTTTCTTTCCAGATCGACGGCAGTGGTGTGCAATTGTTGTCCTCTTCGTCATCTTGCTAGTGGTGCTCATCCTGTTTTTTGTCCTGTGATGACAAAAACTGAACTTCCTGGGACGCCCCCTCCCCGCCCCTTGGCCCCGGCAGCGCCGGCAAATGAAACTCTCCCCGTTTCCGTCCACCCACAGAGATTCCTGGCAGGAACACCCACACCAGTTCTCACCATCCTCCTCCAAGGACTGCAGCTCGGCTTCGCCGGCATCTCCCTGGCCCCGGGGAGAGGGGCTGGAGGACTGCAGCTGCCTCCTCCCCTGGTGTGGTGTGATCTGGGCCTGGGCTCCAGGTCTGGGCCCGGGGAGCTGGAGGGGGACTTGACCCCCACGCTTCCACCTGGTGCAGGTAGGAGCCGGTGGGATGCGGACAGAGCAGTGAGCCCTGGGGAGGATGGGACGGGGAGGAATTACTGAGTTCACTGAGCATTACAAACTGCATTGCCAGTGCCAGCCCCAAGCATTACTGSGAAGGGTGAAAGCCTCCGAGCTGCAGCAAGGGAGGGGAGCCCTGGCTCTGCTCCCCCTCACTGCCTCCCGTGGGCTGGCTCTGTGCCACCGGTTCACTTCCAGGAGAGCACGGTGAGTCCCAGCAGAGCCTTCCTACCCTCCRCACCTGGGCGGAGGGCAGGGCTGTAGGGTTTTATGTCCTGCTGTCAGCCACCCAGGCCCTGTCAGACACCCCAGAGCTTTAAAGCTGGGGTGCTGCACCCTGAGCGCTGGCAATCAGCTGTGAGCCAGAGAGGGAGGATGTTAAAGCTTTTAAAATTGCCTCCCTCGTTATACAGGCCTCTAAAGCTCATTGATGCTTTCTTTGCCCTTGTATAACTGAGTCACTGCTTCTGTTTAACAGCTGCTTCCCTTTGGCAAGTGATTTGTCAGGTCTAAAATAACTTATTTTTTTTAAGGAAAAAAAAAAAACCTAAAGATTTTTTTGATGACCATTCGAGCCACGTTCTCTCTGTGGATGCACGACACACATGAACAGAGGAACGGTGCTCAGTGATGTATTTTAAGTGTAAATGAACTTGTAAATAGGATGTCTTCATTTTTCCCAACCGCTATTTTTTGGACACCTCTGTTGTACGCAACCAAAAGGTCAGAGATTCAAATCTGGATCATGTTTCCGTATTCCTTCCCAGTCCTTTTGTTACCTCCCAGTTGTTTGTCACTCGAGTTGTCTCAGCAGTGTCGGATTCCCTACAGGGCATGTGGAGTAGCCAGGTGCGCAGTACCAAAAACGTGGTGAAAAAAGCTCATCTGGGCAGTGTCACCGGGAAGGAACAGGCAGAGGGGTCRTGCTGCGAGCACTGGTTGTAGGATATGGGTGACTTCAGGGAAGCAAAAACGCTTTCTTACTCCAGTCTGCTCCCGTATTTTAAGTTGCAAACATGCGAAGACTCAGAACAGGCTGGCTTATGGCTCCCAGATGGGGCTGGGGGAGGAAGTTAATTGGCGCTGATGCAAAGACTTATGCTGAAATTGCAAATCACCCCCAAAATCATCCCCCACCCCGCCTTAGAAACTCGCCACCGGACGGCTTTACCTCCGGGACTGAACACTCCTCCCCCTCCCGGCTTCGTGGCTCCCTCCGAGGTCTGCGTGGCTCCCCTTTCCCTCCCGCAGGCGCTGGATGCACAGCCAGCGGCTCCGTGCCTTCCGCAGCCGGGCGGGGCCGGACGGAACCTCCCCGCCCGCCCAGCTGCTCGTCAGTAACGCACACGTGGTGCCTCGGCGCCCACCCGCACTCCTGATCCCAAAGTGGCTCCTTATCCTTGCAGAGCATCCCGTTTCTTTTGGTTACGCTGCAGGGAGTGGGTGGTGTCTGCTCTCCAAGGCTGGCTGGAATAGTGTCTGCACCRCTCCGTGGGTTTGTGCCTCTCCAGGAGCAGGTTCCCAGGAGTGCGAGTCTGGGCAGGGAGCAGGGCTCGCTGCCGGCCGGTGTTGGCACACCTCTGATCCCCGCGTTACTTTCACCCTGGTCGTGCATCCTTTGGGAATGACTCCCATGCAGGACCGCTCCTTTGGTAGTCCAGGGGGTGGCCCAGCTGCTGGCATCACCACAAGCCACCCGAGTGTCTCTGGTCCCTTTTCCTGTGTACATTTGCTTCTCTGTCGCTGGTGGTGCCCCTCCCTTTAACACTAAATAAAGGTGCAGCAGCGCAGCTCTCTGATCTTTCTTGCCTGACTCTTACTCCCGTGACAAGCTGCGGGTCTCCTGGCACCTGGGAGTGGGAAAAGCTCTCCCAGCAGCATTTGGCAGGCATCACCTTCCTGGCTTTTGAGGCATAAGCAGCAGCTGCCGTTTTCGGGGTCATGTCAGCATGGTGTGCCCAGATACAGGAGATGCAGCAGGCAGCCGTACCCAGATTGGGGCACCAAGGTACAGAGGGCAGCCATTGCTGCCATGCCACTGTTGCTGGAGGGATGCATTCCAAGGATGTGTTTTGCCTTCTATGAGTGGAAAAAGCCCCTCAAATTCCCCAAGAAGTCCTACAGGTGGCTGAGCCCCCCATCTGCCTGCCCAGGGCCCCCCAGCAGCACAACGTGGTCAGGAGGTAGCTGGTGGAGCAGCAGGGCCATGGCAAAACAAGTAGCAAAGGCCCCATGCCAGCAAGTGCCACCCCAGCCCCTCTATGCCACAAGCTAAGGGCACTGTTTTGTTATTGCAGAGATATATTTTTGAGTTTCAGTTTGAAATAAYTTAAAAGAACCCTACCAGCCCTCCAGCACAGAGTGGCAGTGCTGGTAGGGAGCCCTCTGGACCTGGGGTCAYGGAGATGGGGTGTCCCCCTGCTGCTCACCCCAGTGCCCAGCAGGACAGATATACCCAGTTCAGGGCTGTCCCCTGTCCCCACAGTTGGGCAGCTCCTGGAGACTCTGGGGAGTCCCTGGGCCCACACGGGGCCAGGAAAGCCACCTGCCCCCACTGCAGTGGAGCATGTGCAGGTCCTGGCACTGCAGCTTGGTCCGTGCCGTGTCATTCTGCCATCCTGGGACATCACTGGGACCTCATCCCGGCGGGCTTCGCAGGAGCCGTGCCAGGGCTACCGTGGCGCCGGGCGGTGCCGGAGCACGCGGAGGGACAGGGTGTCTGCCTGGAGCAGCAGCTCACGGATGCGGGCCAGCCCCAGCCCTGAGACGGTGGCACCGTTGACCTGCAGGATCTCGTCCCCCACACCCAGGAGCCCCGCATAGAGCTTGGCCGTGCCGGCATCCACCATCTCCTGCACGTAGACACCTGCGGAGGGAACGGGGACGGGTGAGAGCCCTCCCTGCCCTGGGGTGCACAGCAGCTGCGCAGGAATAAACCTGTGATAAACAGCCTTTGGCACGGGCTGATGGACACGTGGGACCGTGCCTGGCCAAAGCCATGCATGGCAGCGTCCCCCTCATCTGCTGTCACCTCTGGGGAGGGACAAGAGCCATCCTGGAGGGACCGTGCTGTGCCAAAACTTTGGGATGATCCCACTATACCTGTGTCGGGCCGGCCGTGTCCGGAGGTGACGGAGAACCCAAAGGCGCCGTGGGGGGGTCKCTGCAGYTCCAGCTGGCTGGTGCCATCAGGAAAGACCTCGACCACGCGCCCCACCGCGCGCAGCCGGCCGGGMGCCCCGATGTCCTCCACGCTCAGCGAGCGCCGCGGCCCTGAGCCCCCCTTCCTGTGGAGAGGGGACACGGGTGAGTGGGGACACGGGAACCTGCTGGAGATGGGGTGATGCAGCCCCTGGCTGCACTGAGCAATCACAGCATCCCACAACAGCCTTCCCGGGTGCACATCCTACCTGTCAGCCGTGGTCTGGGGCAGGAGGTAGGCGCTGGCGCGGGATGCCTTGCCCAGCTGWGGATGCAGGCTCTGGATAGAGGCGGCTTTTTGGGGCTGGCAGAAGGGCGACACCTGGGGAAAAGCACCTGGCTGAGATGATGACAAACATTGTGCAGCACTGCAGTGCTTCACCCACTGATGTGCCAAGGGAACGGGGTATTGGGGCATCCCACCTCCTGGAGCACTAACCAACACACTGCTGACGAAGGAGGAGTGTGTCTGCTCTTCCACTATCCCCTCTCTCCCTCCTTCCCCCTTCCACTTCCCAGTTGGCTTTGGGCTTTTCAAACTCAGCAAGTTTGGGGTGGCACATGCCCCCAAATCCCCCAGGATCACTGGAGCCATAAATCCATGCCCAGGAATGCTTCTTGCCAGCCAAGCATCCCTTCTCTTATGCTCTTGTGCTCTTCCCATGGGCACCCCCCACACAGGGCCATGTCCAAACTCACCAGCTGCAGGGACTGCAGGGATGGTGATTTCTTGACGCCGGGGTCAGCCGGTGGGGAGCCGCCAGGGGCCGGGAGCTGCTCCATGCTGTAGCAGCGGAAGCGGCCCAGGCGCTGCTTGGTGCTCTGGCTCAGGCTGCACAGGAGCTTCTTCAGCCCCGAGGCCGAAGCGCTGCTGCCCTTGCGGCTCACGGGCCGCCCCGGCTCCCTGCGTGGAGAGGTATGGCCGTCACCCACCGTGTGTCTGGGACTGCAGCAGGACCCGCAGCTGCCTCTGGGCTGGGGTGCATCCTGCAGCCGCCCTGGCAGCCTTGAGAGCTGCAGCACAGTGACATCGGGGTGCATGGGGAGATTAGGGRCAGCCACCTCCCCCCAGCAGTGACCCAACACACACAAGTTTGTGACTTGAAAGGCACCCTTCCCACTTGCCCCATTATTTTAGAGGTTGAACACCTCTCAGAACTCCCCTGCTCTGCCCCAGTGGATCACAATGGGCTCAAAGGACCCAGCACCACCTCAGAATTCTCCTGCCAGGCTGAGACACATAGCCCCAGGCACAGGGCCAGCAGGATCGCACCTGGGAAGCCCCAAGGCAGCTGATGTTCCCCAAAAGGAGAGAACCCAACACCAGCAAATCCCCTCTGTCACATTTGCTCTAACACCCCTGGAAAACTGAGATGTGGCGAAATGCAGCTCCCGCAAGACCAGAGCAACACATGGGCACRTTGTCATCCCCACACTTTGGTTTCTGGGAGGTTTTTTGAGCCCAAGGGTTGAGTCCCACCAGGAATCCTCYGGGAGCTCAGCCCAGCAGCATYCTGCAGTGCCCAGCAGGGATGCTCAGGGGTGCACGTTTGGGATGCTGCGGCCCCTCACGCTCGCTCACCCGTGTGCTGTGTTCCCAGCCGGCTGCTGCTGCGCTCCCGGTGTCCCGGCACCTTCCCCAGCAGGACGAGCAGCCTCCTGGGGCACGGGGGTGACAGGGCTGGCGGCAGGGTGTGACAGTGCCCCTGCAACCACAGTGAGACAGTCACACGCCTGCTTCATTGGGGACCCCCCAGCACCCTGTGCRAGCATCTCTTACCTCTGTCCGTCCCCGGGGCGTCCTGCCCGTGGGTGTTGTTGCAGTTGTTGGTGGACAAGGCACGGAGGGGGCTCCTCGGGAGCCACCTGGGGCTGCAGGGACTCCGCCGCTCACTTGGCCCTGCYGTGTCCCCGGGCTGGGCTGGGGTGGCACTGCCAGCATCTGGCTCTGGGCCCCGGGCTCCTTGGCTTGATGCCTGGCGGCTGCTGCTGCAGAACAGGGCTTTCCTGCAAGGCACCTGAGAGCAGGCCTTCTTGGTAGGAGGGGGAGCAGGGACGTGGGTGCCTGGAATGGGGGTGCTGGTYCTCAGCTGTGGGGAAGGCTCCTGGGGCTCGTTGGGCTGCTGCAAGGGACGAGCGGTGTTTCCCACTCCCTTGCTGTCCCCCAGATGCYGATGGGGTTCCCCGTCTTCCCTGGTTCTTCCCGGTGGAGGGGGGCAAACAGCCCCCGTTTGTTTTGTGGCAGTACTCGAGTCCCCATCCTTGGCACCGGGGCCACCGCTGGCCACACCCGTCCCCTTCCTGGGCCTCGCCTCCGGCTGCGGGGCGGCACGGGGAGTTCTGTGCCCGCGAGTCCGGGGGTCGCGGTGCCCCCGCAGGTGGGGGCTGCGGGGTCCCGCCTCCTCGCTGTCCGTCCGGCAGCCGTCGGACGTGTCGGTGCTCTCCAGGGCYGAGTCCACCTCATCAATGTAGGTGACATCCCCGATGTAAGTCTCCTTGATCTTCTCGGTGTGGATGCGCTGCCGGGAGGGCAGGATCCACAGCGGGGACCCTCCGGGGCCCAGAGGTCTGATTTTGGGCTCCGTCTGGGCGGGGCTCGGCCCTCTGCCCTCCCCCGGGACGCTTCTTTGTGCCGCGGGGCTACTTCTGACCGCGTCGGGGGCAGCTTGCGTGTCCGTGCCCCGGCCGGCGGCGGCACCGAGGAAGGAGCCGCAGGCGCTGCATTTGCCCCCGGCCACGAGGTCGCCACTGCGGGCTTTGGGCTGGCCAGCCCCGTCCCCCGGCTGCCTGCTGCCGGCCGGCTCCGGCGAGGGGAGCGCCGAGCCCAGCGCCCGCCGGTGCCGCAGCTGCAGCCGCTCCAGGTAGCGCACCTCGGCGTCCCGGGCCGACTCGTCCTCGAAGCGGACGCGGGATGGGGACGGTCCCCGCGGCCGCCGCGGCCGCCCGCAGCTCGACTCCCCGCTGGACGAGTCGCTCAGGCTGCCGCCGTCCCGCGGAGCGACGCTCAGCCTCCCGCTGGGCTCCCTGCCATGGGGACAGACAGACGGACGCGGGCGAGCTGCRGGGGCTGCCCGGCAACCCTGGGAGAGCGGGGCGGGAGGGGGAAAACCAAGTGCAAAAGATGGGGCGAGGAGGAAAGCGCGCCCGGTACTCCCCGGCGGTGCACAGCCCCGCTTCCCCCCAGCCTGAAGCTGGAATCCGGACGGGCTGCCGAGGCTCGACCTCCATCGCCCCTTCCCTGCCCCGAGGTGCGTGGTTAATCATTCCAGGAACACCACCTCGCACATGACCCGGCACACACGGCGAGATGCCGCTGCGGTCCAGCCTCCAGCACTGAGTCTCCCCCGGGAAAACATTCCCCATCAGCTGGGAAACRCCACCCTCCCCCCGTTAACACCTCCATGCCATCATAAAACACACCTAACTGAACACCCACAAACATTGTGCTGCAAAGAAGTGGGGCAGGGGATGCTCCTGCACCCAGGGTGCACAGATCCTGGCTCCACACGCGTGCCTGCACAYATGTGCACCCTCCACACACACAGCTGCATGCTCTGGACGTGTCCCGTGTCCCCGGGAGCACCGTGGGGCAGGMGGTGGCACTGACCTGGGGTGCGGGRCGGCGGCGGGGAGCAGGAGGATGTCGTGGCTGGCGCGCAGGGGGTTCGTCCGAGCCTTCATGCGGGCGCGCTGCAGCAGCTGCTTGGCCTGCTCGTGCCGCGGGCTCAGCTCGAGATCCTGCCCGGGGACAAAGGCCCTGYGGTCCCGCAGCGGGGAGGGGGATTAGGAAAAAATAACAGGGATTAGACGTGCTTTAACAGTGACGACGAGGCTGCCCTGCCCAGGGAAAACGGGGCTCGGCCGCCATTCATGGGCGGGCTGGCGGCCGCGCCGGGGGACGGCCAGGCGGGCACCACTGAGCCCCGGCACCAGGTGAGCATTTAGGGCAGGCTCAGCACTCGCAGCGCGGGCGCAGGCTCAGCCGAGGCCGCGCTTTGTGCCACGGGCACTCCCGGAGGTGGACAGGGAAACTGAAGGAGGCACTACTTCCCATCTGCACCGGTGTAAATCCCGCGGCGGTGGGGAGGCAGGTAGGTTTGGGACCCTGCCCCTGCCTTGCTGCCTTCCCTTCCTTGGAGGGGATCTTCCCCTGCGCCCCCAGCCCCTCTGACTGCGGGGTGGGGACCTGTCAGCTCTCCCTGCCGCAGCGCTGCCTTCCCGGTTGGCCATGGCCCTAATCCTCCTGATTAAAATAATCAGCTCAGGCAGTCGCTTCGGGAAGCCTGGCMTTAACCTCTTCAGTGCAGGACGGTGGGTGCAGGCTGCCCCTCCCAGCAGCAGCACGGGGGGCCAGGCTTCCCCCAGGCTGTGGCTGCCCCTGCTCATGGCAGGTGCAGCACCCCCATCGCTGCCTTGCAGCCCCCATCACTGATCCAGCTGCCAGAGCAGAGCAGAACCAGGAGCCACAACACTGGGGGARTCATCCCCCACCCCCTGTTTTACCCACACAGCATCCAGCCTCTCACCTGCCCATCCCACCTCCTTATTTTTAGTCCGTACCTCTCGGGTTTTTCATTAGTCCAACAAGATTACGCACGCCTGCCGCCTCGATCCTCTTAAGCACCTGGAGCAAATTTCTGTCCCATCCTCTTCCCCAGCTCCCTCCCTGCCCTGGCATCCTGGCAGGCTTCTTTCCATGCTCAGACACCACGTGGACACCCAGCTCCTGCCCCTTCCCACACCAAAGCATCGCCAGAGCTCAGCCAYGCTCCCTCACCAGCTGCCCCACAGCCCTTCCCTGGAGCCACTTCACGGGGTGCACTTGAAACACAAGAGCAGGAAAGAGGGAAATGTCCATCTCTGCCACCCTGGGACTGACCTACCTGCAGCCCTCGGCGTCCTGCAGCGAGACCCCTGAGTCCCAGTCCCCGTCACTCGCCGGCATCTCTGGAACACAGGACAGGGAAAGGCGTCAGCCTGGCTGGATGGCAGCTGCTACCCTGGCCTCCCCTCTTGATAGCACCCCCATGCAGGGTGCCCATCCCAAAACCCTCCACAGAGTTCTCCCAGGTGTTTGGCTCTGGGAGATCCCAACAGAGTGGGATGTGGGGCGACAGCACCTGGCTGTAGGTGTGGGAYTGTGGGGATGGGACCATGGGGTTATTGGGGTAGATGCTATCGAAGGAGAAATTAATTCTCTTTTCTGGTGGCAGCTTGCAAAGTGTCAGTGAATGCCCACAGATGTGGCGTGTCCCAGAAAGTTTCTTGCTCTTGCTTTTAGCAGTGAAATTCCTCACCAGGTCACCAGAAAGGACTGACTGGTAGCACCCAGAGCATCTCGTGGGCGTCTCCCACATCCCGATGAAAGCGACGGGGCAGCCCTGGGGTGTGAGGCAGCAGGGAGCTGCACACGCAGYGTGGGAGAACGGGCCTGAGGACTCTCTTCAGCCCAAAAGTTTTCCCTCCCACTTCCCCCAGCTGTCCTGAAAGAGCCACCGCCTTCCCAAAATACACACCGGGTGCGSCGAGGCCCAGCACCTCCTGCAGCAGCCGCCGGTTCCTCTCCACCCGCTCAGCCAGCGACAGCCTCTCCCAGCTCTCGGCCGTGGGAGGGGACACAGAGGGACCCCTCCGGTCCCGCGGCGGGGTCCGCRCCTCTTCCCCCACGGAGGGTCTCTCATGGAGGGAGGCAGAGCGCCAGGACCTGCTGCCCTTGTCCGGGGGCAGCTCGGGGCCTCCGAGCACATCTCCCCTGGSTGCCGGGACCCGCCAGAGCCCCGGGGTGCCGGTTCGGGGGGCCGGGGGGCTGTCCGGCAGCGGCTCCCCTCCGTCCAGCAGCCCGTCCGTCAGGTAGGTCCGGAGCTGMGCCCGCGGCTCCAGCGCCGCCGSCTCCACGCCCGCCTTYCCCCGCCGGGGCCGCGGCTTCTTGGGCGAGGGGCGCTCGGGGGCAGCCGCGGAGGTCCCGGACCGTCCGCCCCGCTTCTCCTTGAGCGCCTTCACCTTGCTCTCCAGCACGGCGTGGGGGCCGGGGGCGGGCTCGGGCCGCTCCGGCGGGGCAGCGCTGCGGCCGCTCGGGCTGTGCTGCTTGGGGGGCCGCGGCAGGCGCCGCGCCTCAGCGGGCGGGCTCCCCTCCATCAGTCCTGCAGGGACAAAACCCAGGGCGTGACCCCTGCACGGCCCTCGGCCTCCCCAGCACCCGCTCTGGTGCTCCCACAAACGGCATCACCCCACCTTTCCTGGGGGRCAAATGCACGCAATGCCACCAGCACGTGCCTGGAGAGGAAGGGGACAGGAGGTGACACAGCAGGAGGCCACCCATGCACCCACCCAGAGCACCGACACTGTGCCAGCGTGGCTGGGGAGCAGGGGCAATGGGGCAGCAGCGGGGGATCGGTGGTTGCCCAAAGGGGGTGGCCAGGGGCAGGGCAGGAGCGCGGGTCACCCCCTCAAGCTGTTTCAGGCGGCCTGTGGCACTCAGCAAGAAGACCCGGAGGGAACCGGCATTTTCTGAGCCAAAYCAGGGCCCCGAAACTCTACAGAACAGAAATCCCTCCCGGCTACGACTCGCCGGAGGTGCCACCAGACAGACGCCAGCCCCTGCTCCCCCCGGYCCCCGGGGTCACACGTGGCACTCGCTTTGCGCCAGCCTCGCCGTCCCGGTGGCACCCTGGTGCCCTCCTGCGCCCCGCCAGGAGCATCCTGACCCCGCGGGTACCCCTGGAGGAGCCTCCCCCGTGGCCGGAGCCGCAGGAGCATCCCCGCGGCGCCCCCCGGCCCCAATCGCCCCCCGGCTCCCCGCAGCCCCTCACTGSCCCGGGCTGAGCGGGACGGGGCCACGGGCGGGGTGCGAGGGCTGTCCTTACCCCCGGAGCAGCATCGGGAGAGGGCTGGGAAGAAGGAGAAGAAAGCGGAAGAAGGGAAGGAAACAGGGGAGGGAAAAAAAGAAATTAAAAAAAAAAAAAACGGCCAAACCAGCAAATCCCGGCCCCTCCAGCCGAGCCCGGGCTCAGCCGCTTGGCTGGGCTGTGGGGCCGTGGCTGGCCCTGCCTCCCGCCCCGGCCTCCTCCTCCTCCTCCTCCTCCTCCTCTCCGCGCACCCCACGCCGGGGCACCCGGCCAAAGCCGGCCCCGGACCGCCCGGTCCCCGCGGGGCCACGCCACCGCCTCGCTGGGGACATGGGGTGACCCGCGCTGCCACCCGGGGAKCCGCACAGCAGGGACCGAGCGATGSCTCGGCCCGCTCTCAGGAATGTCCTTTGTCTGCKCTGCGGGCTGGAGGGCGGCGGAGCGGAGCCGGGCTCTCTCCCCGGGTGCCGGGGGGGCTGTCCCGCTCCTCCGCCATGGGGACGGCGCTCCCGGGGCCGGCGGGCTTTCTCCAGCTCCCCACACCCTCCTGTGAGCATCACACGTTTGCAGCCGGGCTAAATTCTGCTTTCCCGGAGGCCAAATCSTGCCTGGAGCCGCGGCGAGCCAGGCCCGTGGCATTTCCAGGCGGGAGCATGGTGGGAGGCGAGCTGGGCGCATCCGYGCACATCCCTGTCCCTAAAGGCAGCGTGCCACACGTGCCTGCTCCCCACACACCAAACCCCCCCATCGATCCCCCCGAGGCCCCACCAGGCAGGACGGGGTCCCGGGTGGGCAGCRCTTACCTGGAGGTGCCAGGCATGAGGGGTCTGAGGGGGCCCGGGGCGTCCCGGCCCTGCTCCAGCTGCCGCTTTAAGCTGTGTTTTGATATTCGTGATTGGTTTCATAATCCCGATCAAAAGGAAATCACCAGGATTATGAAATTGTTTTAATCCTCCTGGCTCTGGCCGCACCGGCCCCTGCCAGCACGAGCAGCAAGAAATCACTTTTATCTCCTTAAAATGTCCCCGGCCACCCCGGTGGCCCCGGGGCCCCCATCACAGCCAAACCCGAGCCCAAGGGCTTCYTTCCCCACAGGGGCTGGCTGACAGCAGGGATGGCTCCATGGGGAATGGACAGAGCATCTTCCCCTGTGGCCCAGCCCCAAGCTCCCCCACGACACCAGGGCCCAGCCTTACCTCCACGCCTTTCCACAAGGGGATCCTGGCTCCTCGGAGTTGAAACGCGCCAGGGAGATGTCCCCATGGAGCTGGTGAGGTGCCAAAGCAAGGGCAGCAGGAGGGCTCCTGCCACCGGCCAGGGAATGCCAGYGGGGAGCCGGGGCCGGGATTAAACCTCCAGCAAGCGGCTGCTGCGAGCAGCAACAGGCTTAGAGTGATTTCCAGGCACTGGGCTCCCTTCTGGAGGGAGATTGATTGCAAGAGACGATGATGAAAGAGATTTAAGGAGCAAAATGAAAGCACAGACCCCAAACAACCCGGRGCTGGGCTGCTCAGCCACTGTGCTGCCAGGAGAACACCTCGGACTGGAGATGAGCCGGACAGAGACAACCAAAGCCACCACAAGGACTGGGAGCCTTTGGCCAGCATGGCACGGTCTGGGCAGGAGGTTTCCTCCAGCATCAGCTCTTGGCATGTTGGGTTTGAGCCCTGGGCCACTTCCCCAGAGCCCCTCCTGCCCACCTCCAACCCCTTCTTGCACATCTCCCTCCTCCCAGGACACGGATGTCCCCCACCTCCAGCCACAGTGACACCCACGGCGCCCAGGAGAGCAGGAGCAGCAGGATGAAGGGCAGGGCTGGGACTTGGGAACACACACACAGAGACCAGGGACAAAAGAGCCATCAGATCATTGGAAAACAAAGAGYTTGTAATAATGAAAAAAGGACAGATTTCGTAACCAATCACTTTTTCCTTTGAAAAAACACAATCACAGTAACTTTGCTTTATACAACCACCTAGAAACTATGAAACAGTATCACATTGTGCAGTATTTTGTTTTTTTTTTTTTCTTAAACCTACTTATCAAGAAGGGAATTCCACACTTCAAAAATTATATCCATTTGGGGAGGAAGGAGGAGACAGCTAATAGCGCAGTCACAGATACATCATGAGTCCAAGCAAGCGGCAATTCTTTGTCCTCACCTTTTCCACTGAGCCAAAACAGAAGAGTGGAGAAGGGGATAGCAAAAGAGAAAGGAGGAAAGAAAGAAAGAAAGCACCCACAGAGGACTAATCACACTCCATAATTACTTTTGACATCTACAGGGCTTCATAGAAAGATCATTTAGACCAACACAGCGGGGAGGGGGAGAGGAAGGCGGCAGCGGGACCCGGGGGGAACTTTGGCATTTCCACCCTGGGCTCCTTCCGAGCCCCGATCCTTCGCCAGGAGGACCTACGGGGTGGAGAGGTCATCGCAAGTTCTACCAGGATGCCAAATTTCTCCTCTGGAGCGGAGAGTTTGTGATTTGGTTTGTAGAGCTTGAGGGACTGTCCGGGCACGGGGCACCTTCCCAGGCAGGGTCAGCGCCTCTCACCCGCTTTGCCTTGGCTGTGCCAGGGCCAGAGCAGCCTTTGGCTCCCAGCGGGAACGGGGCTGGGGTGCCAGCATCGGGGTGCTGCCCATGCTGCCTTTCCCCTTTCCCGGGGTGTTTCAGCAGGGACCGAACCCCCCAGTGATGGTGACACGCCAGTTCAGCCCCGCGGTGACGGTGACGGCAGGTGACGCTCGCCCCGAGGCGCGGGGTTTGGGATGGTGCCACATRAAGGAGGCGAGGTTGGATAAGGTGACAGCCACTGACCCAGCCGTGACTGCTGCAGAGGTACCGTAGGGATTTCCCACTCTCCCCCCMGGAGCCCCAGCCCCTCTTTTCCAAGGAGACAAAACAATCCCATCGCCTTCTGGAATAAAAATGTAAAAAAAAAAGAAAACCCCAATGTTTAAGGCAGAAGATCACCTTCCCCCTGCGAGTGCAAAGCAGAAGGGTGGAGGAGAGGAGGGAGGACATGGAGCCGGGATGATGCGTGTGAGCAGAATGGATTTTGTGTCCCCAGCTTGCCAAGCCACGTCCCAGCCCCAGGACACCCCCTGGGCATGGCCTGACAAAGGGGACACAGCCCCACGGAGCCCACGGCATCATCCCCGCAGGACAAGGCCGTTCAAAACACAGACAAACCCCAAAGGCTTTGTTCACACTGTCCCCGCTGCTCATTGAAAGGAAAACCCCCAGGGATCGTTATCTCCTGAAGCAGGATCGTGCTTTTCCTCCCTGTCTGCCACACTGGGGCAGTGGCTGAGCGCCGGCACAGAGGCAGAACAAGCAGCACAAACGTTTTTAGGGGAGCAGGGGCAGCAGGATCCAGCTCTGCTGGGATTTCCAGCAGAAATCTCCCCCATTCCGAGATGCCCATGCTGAAGGCTGCTGCCGGCCACCTCCTTTCACTGGAATCAAACAGCACAGACACTGAGAGAATGAGGAGAGCCTGGAGAGGGGCTGGGAAAGGCGTAGGATGAGCACCAGCTGGCTTTGGGAATGCACCTGGATGAGAGAGGTAGGAGCTTGGTGGATATGCACAGGCTGCAGCCACGAGTGCTGCAAATGCATTTCTTTCTAAATGTGGTGGGACAGCATCGGTTCTCACTGGCGGAGAAGCTCCCACTCCTGCTTGCCAAGTCCACAGATCCCAAACCTGCCCTACTGTCCTGTCRCCTCAGAATGCACCCAGGGCTCATGGCATCGCCCTGCCCAAGCASAGGGACCTGCTGTTTCTGGTGACACCATCCCAAAAGCCATGCAGGGAACCCCAGCCATGAAATAAACCCTGGATGCTGCAACGCCTCACCCTCTGCCAGCCAAAACCCCCAGAGAATGGAAAGCAGCAGTGAATCAGCACGGAGGACCAAGTTCCAAGGGAATCTCCAAAAGTCACCAGCCACACAGTGGCCTCTCCTCCCTTAGACTGGACCATCCTGATGGGTTTCACACCATCCTCAGAGCGGCACAACTCAACCTCTGACTGCCACCGAATCACCAGGGCACAGCCCAACACCCAAAAGCCAGAGCTMCGGGACTTTCCTCAGTTTCCCCTTGGCACCCAGCTGCATCAAGAGCTGAAGCACTGGATAAACCCCCCACTCTCAGATCCTCTGAACTCTGCTCTGTCCTTCTGAGCTGCCACCCTGCTGCTCTCCTTACAGGAATGGTTTCAGACACCCATGAGCAAAGCCCAGCTCAGGACGTGAAGCCACCCTGGGAATGTCCCTGCTTCCCTCGATCCTGCTGTCCCAAGGAGCGACAGGGCTATTTTCTCTCATCATCTGTTCTGCTTCATTAAGTCTCCCTTTATTGGCCAGATGTTCTCATAGACGTGGAGCCATCCCGGCTTTAGTGCTCGCTCTCAGGAGGAATCTGCAYGCCTGATTTCTCAGAAATCTCTGGCAAGGAGGGAGGGAGGGAGGGAACAGGCAGATGCAGGGCTGGGAGCTGGGAGCCTTTAAAAGCCACACTTCTGGGAATTCAGGCTGCTTTCCCCYGAGACAGCATCTCCACTGCCAAAAGGGACGATGTTTTATTTTAGGAGATAATGTTTGCTCGCCGTAGCACGCCACCTCCCTTTTTTCTCTGTACTTCTCCTGCCAGCAACGACAGAGAAAAAGGGAAGAGCAGAGCAGATGGAAATGCCGAATTCCTGCTTCCCGTAAGGATTTGGGTAAACTACGGATTAAGAATTTTGCAACCTGACCCTCCCCGCCCACCAGGTTGGAAAGCAGAGGGCTAGACAGTGCTTTAGCAGGATGGACAGATGGACACAGGCCACCCAACCATGCCCTGCGCTCCCCAGCCCAGCTGAAGAAGGCAGAGTGCTCCCAGGGGGCTGGCATCACTTCCAAATCACAGAACCATGGAATGGTTTGGGTTGGAAGCCCAACCATTAAGGACCATATAGTTCCAAACCCCTGCCAAGGACAGGGAYACCCTCCACCAGACCAAACAGCTCACAATGTCTCTCTGTATTTTTGGTTTCCCTCTGAAAGGGTTACCAGTAAAGCTCAGCTCCATTGTATAAAAAAACCCACTTGCCTAAGTAATGCCAGTGGTGCTACTTGATTTTAATTAATCCAAATAATTCTGGATTGCCTCCCTGCCGGTGCAGCTGYGCTCCCCTGAGCTCCCCAGCCAGGGATGGTTTCATTCCCCACCGCTGGAAATACCTACACGAGGTTTGGACATGGCACCAATGCAAATTAGGAACCTGAAATATTTCAAGGGGCTTTGTATCTCAGACTCCACTTCCATCCAAAGGGGAATGCTCCATTTTTAGTATGAACAACTGACCTAAGGGATTAAACACAGGAATACAGGGAAGATGGACAGCACAGCCCGACATGGTGGGAGGTGAGAGGAGCAGCACCATAGCGGAGTTTTAATCTATTTCCACTCAAATGAAGAGAACCAAGTTTCCTTCTTCAGTTTTTCTGGGCAAGAGGCACAGCAGGCAAACTGAGGAAATACAACAGACTGGCTGTGGGAGACAATGGGCTAATTAAGGAAAACAACCACCAAGCAGACACTGAGCAGATTCCCGCAATTCCATCGCCCAAGGCGAGTCACCAGGCAGGCATCAGCACCAGGATCTCACTTCAGGAGTTCCACCCCTCCCCTGCAGACACATGGAGAACAGGGCATGCCAAGGGAAGGACAACAGAGCTGAGGCCTCCCTGTCTCCCTTCCTGCAAAAGGGGAGACCAAGGACACCATCGAATTGCCATTCTCTCTTCCAGAATAATTTGCTTGGCAATACAGGTCTCCATCACCCAAGTCTGCTCAAGTATCCCACTTCCCAAACTGGGATAACGAGATGAGGCAAGGGGCAGATCACCAGGACAGTGCCCAACAGAGATTTTTTTGCTGAACCAGAAGCTACARAAGAGCTGTTTTCCATCTCACCTTCCCCATCAGGTGGGCACACCACAGTCCCTTCCATGCTCCCTGAAAAACACCACTTCCAAAGCCCAGCCTGATGAAATCCCGTCCCTGTCCCATGGGAATTGTCACCTCCTTGCCTTGTCCTGCTTTGCTGGGCTGCTGGAGAAGTCCTGAGAAGCTCCCTTCTCTGATTTGAGATGCCGTCATGACACACCTAAGGCTTTGAAAAGTGCTTTTTGATCTGAGGAATGCAGTTCCAAAGCCTTTGTTTGCCCAGTGTTTCGTGCTGGTGGCAGGAACCAACTCTCCTTTACTTAGGATCACCTTAGGATCATCTGCACTACTTTCACAAAAGGAAAAGTTGGCTTTGAACCGGCACAAGAGACATGCCCAGAAGCATTAGCAGCAACTAAAAAAATAACCGAGAAACTTTGGTTTAAAATAAAATCGAAAAGAAACAAAAGAGAGAGAGAAGGTACCCACGGGTGCGAATTGTCTCACGAGAGGGGCRTTTGTGGGGCTTCACCCCACAACCCTGGAGATGGAGATCTACGTTCCCCACTTTGTTTTACCGTTACAACCTTCATTGCACAGGACTCAAAATCACTCTCATATGGTTGTTAAGTTTCATAAATAATGTGAAAACTATACGCAACAGATACATCGTATTTCCAAAAAATTATAAGAAAAGTTACATCAAATTAAAAAGTAGCTTCATGAATGAAGATACTGCTCTAAGTGCACTTTCCCTGCAAGTGCAGCCAGTGCCTCAGCGCTGGATATGAAGGAAGAAAACAAACAAACCAACCAAAAAAAAAAAAAAGAAAAAAAAAATCAGATTAAAAAAGTCCGGTTTCAACCAGTCAAAACCGGGCCAAGCAGAAACCGAGCGTGCTCTCAGCACTGTCCCATGAGGGAGTCCCTATGATGCTTCGTTTTCCAGATAAGGTTTGTATGTCCTTGTTGAGACTGTAAACAATCCTTCTTTCCTGAACTGTCCTCTTTATTGGCAAAACAAAGTAAAATATTTTATTTTTTTTTTGTTTGTTTGTTTGTTTAAAATAGAACATTAAAATTAACCCAGAAGAAAAGAAACGAAACACAGTGAGCTTTGTTGGAGTCCATAGGATCTGGTCTGGAAGAGCTCGGAAAATGTGTTCAGTGTTTTCTCCTGTTTTCAGCTGGATCTGTACCAGAGATCGGGTTACTTGGGGAAGAGGGGAACAGAACGAGAAAACAAAAGATGTGGAATAAGAGAACGTGGCCATCTCATGTGTTCACTTCGTTCGCTAGGTCCTCTATCAATACCTTTGTGTCAGAGGCCTTGGACCTGCAAAAAAAAACCAAAACAAAACAATCACTAGGGAGAAGGAATTCCTGGAATGACACTCAGACAGCAAACCCACAGTGCACTTGGGGGAATAAAAAAAAGGAAAAAAAAAAAGAAAGGTCTTTCTTATGCAGAGGGGGAATAAACAAGCTACTGGAACTGTTTCACACCCTCCCACTCTCCCTGGGAACAGCAGAGCCTTGTAAAGATGTCCCAGCTGTCCCTCAGCATCCTCGTCCTGTGGCACTGCCCGTGGCCAGTGTCACCCACCAGGCTGTGACACGGCTGGAGACACAGCCCTGCTGGGYGTGGAGCACCCTCCCAGCTCTCCCCACAGAACTGCCCCAAAACCCTGCGGGATCCGGAGGAATATTCCTGCTCCATCTCTCAYGGGGCTGCAGGAAGGAACAGAGAGTTCTTTAGGGATATGCCTGGCACATGTGTGCTCGCTGCATGTCCGAGGGGTAAATGGGAAYGGCAGAGGGAGTTCCACCAGGCTTTGGGCCACCTTCCCTTTGCATAACATCTTTCAGGCTCCAGCAGCCACCCCAGGCTGTTGGTGCTGGTCCCATCCGTGCACTCAGAGCCAGCAGGGATAAGAGCCAGGCACAGCCCTGAGGTCAGAGCACACCCTCCTCCTCGTCCCACCCCGCCCAGGCAGCGCTGCAGGGATTGCACAACACTCCTGACCCGTGGTGCCTCAGCATCCCTGAGGGACCTGAGCCTGCTCCCTGGCCAAAGGGCAGGGCTCCACAGCTGTGCTGCAGGGCAGGGGGGACACCAGGACACAGGAGCACCCTGGGATGCTCAGAGCAACACGCTCAGGGGCTGGGGTGCAGCGTGGGGAAACGTTTGGGGTGCAAGGATGGGTGGGAAGGAAAAAATATACGGGTTTAGATTTTAGGGTGGAAGGAGTCTGAGATCTCACATATGAACCTTAACCAAAGAACAACTGGAATCACACACARTCACAGAATGATTGGGGTTGGAAGGGACATTAAAGCTCCTCTGGTTCCAACYCTCCTGCCACAGGCRGGGAWKGYTCTCACGAGACAGGATTGTTCAGKGSCAACCAACCTGGCCTYGARCACTTCCAGGGATGGAAGAGGCCACAGMCTCTCTGAGCAACCTGTGCCAGGGCCTCACCACCCTCCCAGGGAAGAGTTTCTTCTTAATGTCTGATCCCTGTCTGTGTCAGTTTATAACGACTGCCCCTTCTCCCATTACTATCAGTTAAAAAGTGTCCCTTTCCCTCTTYGTCATAAGTCCCCAAAATGTCTGCTCAAGGAGAGCCTCCCCTCCAGTTTGCCAAGTTATACAAAGGGAACTCCCTTTTCTGATGGCTTACCACAACCCGAATATATGCAAAGGATGAATCAATTCCTTAGCAGAGAGAGGCACCACTTGTTTACTAATTGGACCTGAAGACTGCTCTCTGCATGATTCCCAACCCATAAACACCCCCAGGGCAGTGCCCACAGCTCCCAGCCGGGGTTTTGTGGGAGAGGGGCCCCACGTACTGTGAGGCGAGGCGGGGCCGGCGCAGGGACACGCTCAGGCTGCGCTTCCACTGCTTGTTCTTGCGGCGRTTGCGGACGCCGTCCTCCTGATCCATCATCTGGTCCAGGAGCGTCAGGTCGTCGGCGTTGAGCGGCGCCACCGAGATGTCCCTGACGGCGCGGAACTCGCCGCAGTTGTTCAGGTGCTCGTTCTCCAGGCGGAAGAAGTTCCACACAAACCGCCTGCAGGGAGAGGAAGAAAGAGTGACCGAGTTCTGCTTTGCTTGGCAAAGCGTTGGGATGTGCTCCGGGTGATTTCTCGTGGATCAAAGTGACTCTGGGAACAGGTTGGGAGCAGGGAGAGACATCCAGTGATGGACAGCAGCACCAGCTRCAACATCTCTCCCTCCTCTGGAGAAAACAGAACCAGTCGGGCTCATTCCTTATCCTAACAATGACAGCATGGAGGCACCAGGCATCACAAGCCAAAAGCCACCTCCAGCAGCCACATGGGCGAGGGTTAGCTTCCAGTTCTTCCCAGGAAATTGGGGGGTGGGTTTCCAGCGACAGTAAGAGCCCTSGAACCTTGCAGGATTCAAATCCATGATGTGGAACACAAATTACATCCRAAAAAGAAGCAGAGGTTTTCAAATTGGAGACTTGAAAATCAAGCCAAGTTTCAACCRGCARTTTYAAGGAGAAATTTGGTAGAAGCTAAYCCCTCAAGATTATGGCAAACTCAGCTTGAAGAACTCAGCTCCACATTGTCGCAGAGCCTCCTACACCTTTCTTCACTCAGCACTCTGCTTGGATTAAATATTCCTGTTAATCCCACTCTCCCCGAAATAAAGACCACCATATTCCACATCCAAGGATCCAGGYACTTCCCCCATGCTGATGTCATGGAATAAAAACATGAAAATGCAGGAGAAATGAGCTGCCCAGCCCAGCAGCCTTACCGGAACACCTCCAGTGGGGCAAATACAGTAGAAATGATGTCGGCRGCGTAGGGGAAGATCTGCATGGAAGTGAGGGAGATCTGGATGGTCCACGCAAAACGCAGGATGACGTCTTCTACAATGGCACAATAGTAGTATGCCTGGGGAAAAGACAGGAACAGGACAGCTCTACAAACACCTTCTGCACAGGAAAGACCTCACCAGGTCTTCAGGAAGCTGCAAAATGTGCTGCTCAGCCGTGAGCAAAGTGAGCAGAAATTATCTCTTCCAAACATATCACCTGCTGCTGGAAAATCCCAGCCCGCAGCATTYGAATGCTCCAGGGGCCAAGTGCAACAGTTGTTCTAAATTCAGCAAGTTTGGTTAAAATATTAAAAGCCTCCCCCAAGGTAAGAGCAGGCTGCATACGCACTTTCTGTGGGTAGACAATTCCTTCTCGGAGAAAGGTATTTTCACCAGCATTTTTGTCAAAGAGACCCCAGTCCATCTTCAGGTCCCAAATGAGGGTATAGCAAGAGCTGATGAAACTGAAGATAATCCACAGGTAGAAGAACACTTGGGTGTCACTGTGGTTTTTAGCTGGAAAAGAGAAGAACAACATATTTCTGTAGGAGGGAGAGCACATCCTTTTCTAAACCAGCCACAAACTGCCTGATTGCAGCAGTGGAAATCACTTCTTTTATCCAGGTTCTGGGGAAAGTACAGTTTATACCAATCTGAACCAAATCAAAAACCTGAGCAGGGCCCGCTTCATGTTGTTATTTAAACTCCACTTTCATCTTGTTCAACACTTGGGATTGAAATTTGCACAAATATTTGGAACAGGCTCCCAGGGAAGTGGTCACAGCCCCAAGCCTGCCAGAGTTCAGGAAGCGTTTGGGCAACGCCCTGAGGCACATGGTGGGATTTCTGGGGATGGCCCTGTGCAGGGCCAGGAGCTGGACTCRATRATCCTTKTGGGCTCCAACTCARGATATMATTCCATGAACTTTATTTTCTCKGAYTCACGGCAGAGCTGCCRTTCTGGCTCTGAACAGCAGGTGGAAGCTGAGGGCCACATTTCGCAAAGGACACGGACTCGTACAAAGGATACAGCAGTGAGGCACTGCTCCCTTAGGAGGGTTTGCTGAGAAAATATTTTAGTTTGCATTAACATAAACAACCGTGGATTAGTGCACAAAAAGCCTGGAAGAGCTTGGGCAGTACAGGAGTTACCACCAGCCATTTCAGAGGTTCTGGTGGGAAAAGTGAAAAGGCAGCAATACATTAATACATATAAACCCTAAAGCAGCCTCTTTAGGGAGTTTAAAAACCCATATAGAGCTCCTTTTCAGAAACAGAGGACTGTGGATCCACCATCTTCTCACCTGGGGATGTTTTTCCAACTCAATTGTTTCCCACTCCCCCCTGAAAAGATTACACTGCTCTCAACTGAGCTGCAATTCCCTATATCAGCTGGCTGGGGARAACAAACAGATCTGATAATTCTGTTTGCTTTTGAGACAGAAAAAAATTGGCTGAAAAAATTCGTACAAATAAAGCCCGTTATGATGCTCTGGAAGGCTGAGCCACTTTGCACCTGGCTGCTAGCAGCAGTCTCTCCTTTCTGTGCAGCCTCGGCAACTGCTCATTCACCGATTCTCTCTAACAAAGCAAACATTTCCAGTACAAAAAAAAGATGTTTTTAGCCCAAATCTGATGCCACRCTATGTGACAGCACCTTTTCCCTTATATGTGGCTTTAAAACARCAAAATCCCTGCAGCTGATCAGCCAGGGAGCAACAGGGCAATTTGYCCTCTCCTTCCTTTTGTATTTGTGGCAATTACCATCTAAATGCAACGCGGGCAATCCGATAAAATTAATGGAGGTGAAAATGAGAGAGTGCATTCCTCCCATTCCGCCTCTYAGGCTTCCTGGACACGATGTGCAGGATGTAGGTCAGATCCACACACTCCTTCCCTCTCCAAATCCCCCCCAAACCAAACCTCTGAACGTCACTTATGCAGCAAAGCCCGKTCTGCACCATCRGTGCAGAAAAAGGGCACGGGATTGYTGCAGCCCCCAGTTGTGAGCAGCTCCCCTGCTCTGGGGCGAGGCTGGAAGCCTTTGAGGACACCCCAAATCCTCAACCTAGCCAAGACATGGGGGCAGCATCGCATTCTGGTCCCTGCAGAGCTGTGACATCACCCGGGAGCAGCAGCAGTGAGAGCCCAGGTACCTCCAGCACTGCTCTGCTGCCTGCAAACAGCCTTTCCTGGCTATTTTTAACGTGCAGCTGCCCACAGAAAGGGACACAGGTGAGGTGTTTGGAGCTTAGCAATGAGGGCTGCACTGCCTGGTTTCATCCCCCCAGCTCAGCTCCTCCAAAGCCTCCACGACATTATTTCAGGGAGAAAAGGCAGATGCTGACATTCGGTGACTCATGAGACACTAAGCCTGTTCTTTCCAGCATTATTTTTAGCTCATTAGATCTCCAYGTTTAGTTCCCACTGCCATATCCTAAAGGATAATTCAGAGGGAATTCACGGGTTCTATGTGTTTTCAAAGCACCTGAAATGCTCCATAAGACCCTGTGAGGCTGCAACGCTTCCTTTCACCTCAGGCTTGCAAGTTACATCCTGCTGGTTTGGGTTCGGTTCTTTTTTCCCCCTTAAGGACAGAATTCAAATAAACTGGGTCTTATTCCACACCTTCATGGRGCAGCCATGGAGAAGGCAGCCCAGCCAGCACCATCCATCACACCCTGGCCTGAACCATGGCACAGAGCAGGGAGAAGAGCAGGGAAGCATTGCTGGCAATTCCTTTGGAGTTCTGTAGTCATGGGGGGATGGTCTGGCCCTTGGCAATCATCTCCAGCCACGTAAGGGGTGAACAAAACTCTATCCCAAGTTGGCAATTACGTAGGAAGGGGATTTCAAAGGTACTTGCTGCTTAAACCTAAAGGACAGAATGTCTCAGGTTGGAAGGGACCACAGTGGGTGACCTGGCCCAAGCTCTCTGCTCWAGCRGGGTCATCCCAGAGCATGTGGCACAGKTTCTTGTGYGCAAACACAGAAAGGRGAGCTGGGAAGAAAAAGKCYCCTGTGAGAAATCCAATCTCACCAGTCTCAAAAGGATGTGCTTGCTTTCAGTTGAGTTATCCTGGTCTCAGTTCCCAGTTCCCTCTCCCTGCCTCTATCTTTGCAGCAGCCTTTTCAGTGGCACCTGGGGTCACACTGCTGGCCCCCTGCTCCTGCTCCCCTTCTCACCAACCAGCTCTGCAATGCATTCAGCTCCTAAATGAAAAAATCCATTAAAAAACCCAAATTACTCCCTGGTAAAATGCCCTAATCAGAACGAGCCTATTGTCTTCAATCTTGGCCTCCAATTCCCTTCCTTTAATCACTTATCCTCCTTTTCCTCCTGCCTGCAGTTCTGTTTGATACCTTCCTTCCTTCTGTCCTCATTTGTATTCTGCTGGTGTGCAGAAATATGTTACTGCTCCAGGCGAGCAATTATAGCTGGGTCTCTGCTGGCTGGTCCTAGCAGCCCTCTCCAGTGCTGCTCAGGGGGAGTGAAAATCAAGGCATTCATATTCTGCCCAGAGGCTCCATCAACTCCTGGCCTGCCGGTTTTCCAGGAGCAATACAGAGCTCTGCATATTTATGATGATGTCAGGGTCTATTTAAGCGGGAACTGTTTCATYCTGTGTGTTTTTCCTTTGTTTAATGATGTGCTGGAAAACGCCAAAAGCCACGAGAGAGGGAGAGAGTCTCAGGATGAGAGAAGCCACTGTGGACACCTGGCAGATCTCAACCTCTCCAGGAAGGTAAAAWGAGGAAGTTTTCAACATCCCACAGCGCCGGTGACATCCACCCAAGAGGGGCACGAAGGGCACTGAGATGGAGCAGCTTCCTGAGCCACAATTATTCAAAGCAGCACGTGTAGGACAAACCAGCTCCAGCAGAAACCTCTGAGGCTACAGGTGCAGCCCTAACCCCGAGGATGGGCTGATTCCAGTGCTCACTTTGCCATGTCTGCAGTTTGGAGGGGGCAGTGATGTCAGAGGCCACCTGAGGCCACACTGCCYGGCTGCCTCCTCTCACCACAAAGTCTGTGCCACAGGAACTGCTGGCAGCCTTCATCACAGCATTTCTGCATCCTCAGTTTACCCTGGAACATGCAATTCCAGAGGATACTCTRCACAAACACACCTCAAATTGCTCCGGAAGGTCAACCAGATAAATAATGGATGGCTTCCACCTTTGAACTGAAGCTGTGAGTGGCCACAGTCCCAGAAAGCAGCCAAAGGCAGCAGCAGCAGAATTTACTGCCTGCAAAAACTGCTGATAGACAATATCCTGGATCCCTAAACCAGCCCCAGGGGCCACAGTATTTGGCTGGCATTCTGAGGGAATGCTGCTCTGCAGAAATTACAGCCCCTTCAAAACACAGGCAAGAGAGAAAGTTGCTTTCCATCAAAGAGAGACAGCGAGTGCTCTCCCGCACGCCGTTAATATTGACTTGACTTGCACAGAATCCTGTCTGTTTACCCTGCCGGATTATTCYGGGGAATGTAAACATTGTATGGCATTCAACACAGCAAAAATCAATGCCATGTATTATTGAAGGGCTGGATAAGAGCACAATGGCCCTCGATAAGCATTCCTGGTGTGCCACCCACTGCGGCCGGCTCTGTCCTGTGCCGGTGGGGAAGGCTCTGACAAAAGGAAGGAAGCAGGAGGTTATCGGGGAACACAGCCAGGTAAGCCCTGCTACACCARGCAGCACTTACCTGGCCACAGCAATCCTGCCAGCTAAAAAACKCTGGGTCCAGGCTGGCCAAACCCAGCCTCGATCACAGAATTACAGATGGAAGCAGAAGCAAAGCACAAATGTATWCAGTGTGCGAGGCAAGTGCTGCCCTGAGCAGGCCTAGGGATGGYGTGCGCCCATTAACTCCATCCCAGCACACCACAGAGCGGGGTGACAGCCAGAAGTGACTTATCTACATAAGAACTGCCATCAGAGTGACATCCCCACGCATTTGTCTAACACCTCGGTGCTCCAAGCGCAGCATTACCTCTCCCCTCCGTAATTAGATACCTTAATCAGCGGCTAGCGCTYTGCCTTCCTGCCCAGCCAGCACATCCTGCCGTTTAACACTGATCAATGGCAGAGCCACGACATGACAGGGGACTTCATGCAGTAAAAAGGCAAAAATAACCCACAGGAGCACACGCAGGATTCGGGCTCTGCCAAACAGAGACTCTTCCCTAAGAACCTTCCCTTGGATTGTGCAAACCTTCGCCTCCGGGCACTATTTAAGCAAAGCAGCAGCAAAGAACTGTCAAGAGGCAACATCTCATCTCTTCTTCTAGCTAAGAGTCTACATTTGCAGAGCAGGGAAATCCCAAAATCRTGTTTGGATTAGGAACCCTCTGCAGGTTTGCGCTGGGTTTGTAGGACAATACCATTGTCTGATTTCAAGACACGGCAGCAAACTCAAGGTTTGTACCTCACAAAAGCAGATGAATGTGATTTAACTGCAAACAGAAGAAAGTGTATCAGTGTATGGCTGAGATCTGAGCTGGCTCGTTTCTGGTGCCCTCTGTAGTTCTAGAGAAGTGTTCTCAGGGGATGTTTAATTGCTATCTTGAGAAGGACGGGGTTTCCAAGCATTTGCCAGAAGTCTCACTAATAAGAATATCTGGATTCATGATCAGAAATAAAGAGCGTGATAAACAGGGCCTTTGATGGACAGTCTGGGGATGGGGACACAATGTCACCTAATGCCTGTACAGTGCTTTGAGAACCAACTGCAGATTCTTTCAAAATTTACTTCTCTTAAAAGCAACCAAAAAAAATAATCGTTACATGATTGCATCTCCTACATTTCTGCAGCACCACAGAACTTCAGACCCGCATGTACCTGACAGGAAGATTGCCTGTAATGCAGTCCCTTGCTTTTCTTAAAACGTTCCATTAAAAAGAAGGTCAGGCTTCCCCCTTAAGTGCCTGTAAAATGCAGTATCAGTGGGTCATCCTTTTTACCTCCACCTCCTTCATTAGCATTCCCAATTCCCCAGCCACCTTTCACACAAAGCATAGCAAGTGACACAACCACACTCCGGGTCCCCTTCCCAAATCCCAGTTGTTAATCCCCATCTCCTCTCAGCTGAGGATGCGAACGCAGGGATCACGGAGCCCTGGGGTGCCAAGGTCACCACCAACATCCTGCTTGACATCTGCAGCCCGACAAAGCACCACCAACCTTCCCAGTGGGATTTYGTGCCTCATTTGTGTGCGGGGTGAGGTGGCAGCTCCCAAAATCACTCAGAATTCCCATTCCCAGGCGAGCAGGGGTCGCTGTCTCCCCTCTCCTTCCCCACTCACCACAGCTCCTCTGCCCTTGGCCAGGGTGGTTCTGCCACAGCATTCCCGGGATACTCCTCGCTCTTCCCAGCTCYACCCCACCAGGATGGGTGTCTAAGCAATCAGAGGAGCTAACAGAAACCAGGGGRAAGCAGGGTGCTACAGAGCCCCACGTCAAAGCAGGGAGGAGGTCAGAGGCCAGGATGGAAATGTTTGCCCACGGCAGTGCCTCCCAGTTCCTCACTAATGACACTGCCGCTGCTCTGATGGAAAGGATCAGAAAGACTGCCTAATGAACACAACTCATTACTGGAGGCCTCCTGGGCACGGGATGACAGGGTTTCAGACAAAAATTCATCCTAGCTCACAGCAATGTGACAGACGGTGCATGGTTTGGCTCCGAATAATGATCCTGACGGAGTTGCTGGGGTGCTGTGCTAAGGGAAGCCGTGTGAAAACGGAGAGTATTAAGAAAGAAGCCAGTTAATCCCATTACAAAGTTTGTTTTACTTCAAGAGGTCAATCCAAGCACTCTATAAGGCTCTTGTGACACCTAAATCAAACCCTGACAGCTCTCTCAGCGCTGGGGAAGAGGGGGAGAGATGGGAGGTCTTGTAACAACACAGAAGTGAGGGAACAGGATCTCACAAATGCTGCTTGCTTCTTTCTTTTGTGATTTTTTAAAAAWTTCCTTTGTGAAGGAAGAGCCAGTGATCTGCTCCAGCATGATGYGGTGTCACTGCTGTTGGGCAGCAGTGATGAGACCTGGGACTCTTCCACTGTGTTTTCCAAAAGCAGCACATTCCCCCCTCATCTTCCTCTGGTCAGAGCTGGTTGAGCCTCTCTATTAATAAGGGATGGTCCAACAGCTCCCTGCAAAAGCCATTAATGGTGGGATGGCCCTCGCCTCAACACTCCACATCTCTATCCCTTGGCTGAGAGAGGAATTCACCCTTTTCTCTTAGGGCTGCCTTCAAAAATCYTAAATCAGACACTACTGCAGAGAAGGCTGTTTCTGAAGTGATGGTGGGAGCACAGACAGAAGCACTGCTCTTCAGAGACAGTCTTATTTAGTTAACTTCCGTATTTTTAATTACTGCCAATTTCCTGGGCTGTTTAATGAGAAAGTGCATGGCAGCTCCATTATCTTAGACTGACCTAGGGCTCTCCAGGGCACCACACGCCAATGACAACTGGTGTTCAGCAGGCTCATTTGGGATACCTGGAAAAACTAGGTGGGAGCTGGATGGAAGAGAAGATGCTTACTCAAATTTCCAGGCCACATAGATTAACTCTGGAATAATTCAGAGGTTARTAAGTATCAGGATACTATTCAGACCACAAGGATTTCATTGGATAAAGTGTGTGAATCGAACTGACAATGTCCATAAACCAAAACAGGATTTTCAGTTAAAGGATAAAATCCCACATAGCTGATTTTAACCCAATACCAAGGTAAATAAAAGACGGTCACACTGAACCAGCAAATCCCACAAAACAAGAAAGGCACTCAAGAAGCTCAGTTCYTCAAGCACAGAAGCCAAATCCATACTTTGGGTGAGCCAGGTATTTCCAATGACATCATGTGAGCAAGAGACAGCAAGGTGAGAGAAAATGGTCAGCAGCAAAAGCTTGATGTGTCACTTTACAAGGAATAAAGCTGGAGCATAAATCATGACTAAAGCTGAAGAAGTGACCAGCACTCCTAGAGAGGTACAACACAACTGTTTCTCAGAAGAGCTGAACACCTCTGAATATAACAACCCCATCTCACACAGCCTGGGTCAAGCCTCAKTGAGGAGTGAAACCAAGGCTGGCTATTCCAGCTGTGTCAGCGTGTCTTCTTCAATGCAAGTACACTTTATACAAGAGAGGATCCCTAAGGATTTCTATCTCTGGATCATGTAAAGAGGACATGGACCTGCTGGAGGGAGTCCAGAGAGGGCCATGAAGATGCTCCAAGGGATGAAGCAACTCKGCTATGGGGACAGACTGAGAGAGCTGGAGTGGTGACCTGATGGCTCTATTGAAACCTCACTGCCCCTTCCAGTGCCTTAATAGGCTCCAAGAGCTGGAGGGACTCTGGACAAGGGTCTGGAGGAACAGGATAACGGGGAATGGTTACAAACTGACAGACGGCAGGGTTAGATTAGATGCTATGAAGAAATTCTTCCCTGTGAGGGTGGTGAGGCCCTGAAACAGGTTGCCCAGACAAGCTGTGAAACACAGCATCCCTGGAAGAGTCCAAGGCTGGGCTGGACGAGGCTTGGAGCAACCTGGTCCAGTGCAAAGCATCCCTACCCATGGCAGGGGGGTTGGAACCCCATGATCCTTAAGATCCCTTTCCATGATCCTTAAGATCCCTTCCAACTCAACCCACTTTGTAACTCTACAAACACTGGGATAAGCTGGACTGGGAACTGCTCCACTGGTGCATTTGTCAAGCCCAGCACATCTGCTTTTGGCAGGGTGAAGACACAGCACAAAGCAGTTGCATGTCAAAACAATGCTGCGCTCAGGGTGAATGTCGCACCGCAGGCTGGGGCTTAATCAGCCGCTTCCCCAGCGGCACACAGGGTCCGTGGGGATTAAACTAGGCCATGTTACACTGTTGGCTGGCTCTGGGGACAGCTACTCAGCCCTGGCAGGGAGCTTAATGCCAGCACTGAGCTCCTGGGTGCAAAGCAAGGGTGGGAAAGAWGGGGATGGAGCGGGTGGGGAGTGGCAGCACCGCGGTTGCCAGGTAGCTTCGAGTTACAGCCRTGCCTCGTTTGCCTGAGCAAACACACCCCACAGCACGATATTTACAGAGCACGGCCTTTGCTTGCCATTCCTTTGGGAGGTATAAAAATACTGAGAATTCCTCCTCTGGGAGCTCAGCAACAGTTGTCCYCCTGTTGTTGCTGTCGTCCCTGAAACGTGGCCGTGTTTGTGAGCCGTGCTGGAGTCACCTCGCTGTTTGCTCCACTCTCAAGCTCTGGGCTAGCTCCTCTGCCTTCTGCTTCACTGATCCCAGTGATACCTGGATACCAAGATGACAGCTTGGAGTTACCCCTGTAAAACTGGTCTGGTCCCAAACCAACAGGATTGCAAGTTTTGGCGTGAAAACCTAGCTGGATTCACTTTGCCATCTTAGCGGTCTGACATCCAAACTGCAATTAGCAGAGAAAATTGCAGCCTGCACTGAAATTCGAGGGAAGGAAARTAAAGAAATGGCTTCTCTGAGGAAAGAAAGAATCAGAATTAYGCACTGCCTGACCAACATGAATTATTAAACAGGGATATTTTGGGGAAACAGACACTTGTCAAGAGCCCACAGTACATGGTGAYGCTGGGGGAGATCCTTCACTACAGGAGGTTCTTGCCATGCAAGAACAGAACAGAAGCATCACTTAAACATAATAAGGTGGCATTGGTACATTTGTTTAGTGTGAGTTGTTTTCCAGTAGCAATCACAGGCAAACACATGAGTGCTGTCAGTGCCCTATRGATGAATTAGCTGCTTTCCATGCCAGCAAACCCTCCCAAGCACACAGTCCATCCTCACACGGCTGGCAGGCACAAGCTAAAACCTACAGAGCAGCTACAAATCATCCMRTGTTCAGATGAAGGGAGGAAGATGAGACTCCTCAGAGGGCTGTGATGTCCCCAGGCCTCCAAAGTAGAGAACAGGCCCTGGTGTCCATTACCTCACCTCCCAAGGAAAGGCCACGGATGACCCTCTCCTCCYGGCAGCCAGAAGCTGGCATTCCAGAGGTGTAAGTCACAGGCTTGCAGGCACAGGCAYGGAGGACTTTAAATAAAACTCTTGATACCACAGCAATTAACAGGCTCATTACTTGGTGCAATTTAGAGCAGGGATCTTTACGTTTTGACACCTGTTTTGGGCAGCGCTTTCTTAGGAGCACACAGCTCCCTCCCTACGGGTGTTTGGTAGGTAAGAGATGGGTGTTTGSTGTCCCTGGGCAGACACAGAGAAGGTGTGGGCGAGCAGCACCATCTATTTTCAACAGTAGCATCATAACAACTCGATGAGAGGCCATCTCATCCCAAGTTCCAAACGAACTGGGAATCTGTATAAAGCAATTCGATAAAATTGGCTTCTTAACAGGTACAGCACACCAGAAGTGCATTTATGGCAGGATGGGAACAGGCCTAGAGGGCTGAGGGGACGTGCCAAGGGCTTYAGGCAGCCTGCTGAAAAGCCCAGCACAGTGACATTTACAAAACTGTGCTAACCTGCAATTTCCAAAGGCACAAGCCTTCCAATTTTTTTCCTATGACACCAACAAGGACGAGCCATTGACTCCCACTGACGAAACCAGACAGACAAAGGCTGGGAGTCAGGAAYATYTCACAGCAATTGGAATGAGGCTCATAAACACCTCATTACAGCCCACTCCCTGCCAGACTGGGAAAGGGGACACCAGTTATGTGTGGCAGTGACCAGAACCCGGGGTAGTGACACTGGTACAGATAAAAGCTTCAAGGGCAGTGGGAAGAGSTCAAACTCCTCAACTGGACATTTTGACAGAGGCTGGTTTTCCTCTGGGTTCCAGCCCTACCCCAAGTGCAGGCTGTGGCAGCGAGCTCCCCCAGAGAGGCAGAAGCATTAGTCAGCCTGCCCAGAGCAGCTCTGGCTCCAGMAAATATCAGCAGTGACTGTGGAGCCAGGCAATCTCATCCCAGGCTCTGGCAGTGGTGACTAACAGGACTGCAGGGCTGCAGAATGTCACTGAGCAAACGGGAACCAGCTGGGGGACACGGCGTGGGGAGGAGGTGCCATGGGGATGTTCCCACACCAGCTCTCCATGTACAGAGCCCCAATCCCAGCCTTCAGCCCCTGCACCCCCTGCCAATAAAATGCCTGACAAGCATCATCAGAATGATTCTGGGTTCAGCTATGTCAAAACAGACACTGGCCAAGGGAAGGTTTGTTACAAACCTGCCACTCCTCCAAAAAAAAAAACATGTTAACTAAATCATGCCTTCCACACTTCTCCCTGCCTCACCACAGGAATATTCCAGGGTAGGTAATTGCTCATCACCGTGTGTGGCTGCTAATTTCTGGATATATAGAAGGGAGATATTCTCAAGTGAGAGAACACAGCTTTTAGAGCTTCAGAACAATGAAAGGCAGGGCAACTGCCTGAAGTGCAGAAACTAAAAGCTTTTTCCTTCAGAACAAGAGTAGAATCGAGTAATTGTCGTTTCCAGGGAGATGAGGAACTTCAGGGATCAGAGCTCAATCTGCAGTTAAATGGATTGGAAACAACTCCTTACCAGCTGCAGTAAAAACATGGATAGAATCACACAGGAAAATCAGAGAGTGCATTTTTTCCTGGCACTGTGCACATGCCTCCACATTTAGGAATGATGGACCRATTATTTAGATGACCCAGGTTAAATATTCATGAATGCTAAGGGAGAMGTATTTCCTGTGCTATCCCTTTCCTTGTACATCTCCCTCCCATTCACCTCCCTTCACAGCAAAACCTGACAGGTATTTAAAGAAACYGAAAAATTCCCTCCCACGCTCCCTAAGTGCAATTCTAAGCAGACCAGGGATGTGAAAAACACCTAAAATAAGATCTTAAAACACTCTTTACAAGCTGGGCAGGCCCCTGCCTTTCCCCAGAGATGTTTCACAGGTGCCAAAACACAAGAATCTCACGCTTCAATGGGATGCCAGATTCTGAGCACCTCTAAGAAGCAAATCCCASGAGTTGCAAAGGATTCTCCAAGCTCAGCCATACCTCTGTGAGTGCTGTAGAGGGCTGCAAATGTCACCACGAAGAAGGTGGTGGAATATTTTCCAGCGTTAACCAGATGAAAGGCCCGTTTGTTATCGCGGTAACGGCGCAGGCACTGGATGAATCGCAACCAAGCAGGGATGCACTGGACAACCGCTCTCACTCCGTAGGAGTAGCTGTTACAAATCTGATTATCTGCAAGAAAAGCAGAGTTTCAACTGTTAAGACAAAGAGTTTAAGGACTGCTATGGTTTTCTTTCCTGTGATATCTCTTTATGGCAGCAATTCCCCATCAGCACCGGGCACTGAGGCACAGGAACAGCTCTACATTCCATCTCGGAGGTGTTCAGGTGACACAACATCGATGACACATCCAGACAGATCACCATCTAACCCCCTCACTCCTGCYAGTGTAACTAACAAGCAAGATTAGAAATAATCTATTTTTAAATGTGCTCGGTGCTGTTGGTAGTGCTGTGAATAATCAAATTAAGGATGGAATTACAAAAGGCCTTCGACACTGGATTTTTGTGCATAAATGGGAGAGCACTTAGAAACTCTGCAGGACAGCTCTAAAAGGCCACTTTGCCCAAGACGTCCTTGACCCATTTTCTTTGTGCATTGTCATAGGAAAAAACGTATTTCATTATGGGACTGGGTTTGGGGTTTTTTGTTTTGTTTTTTAAAAGCRAAGCCAAGGYATAGTTCGGCTTCAAAAMCTGGGATGAGAAGCAGCTACACCACCRTGTCATTGTGTCCTCCCTCCGTGTTTGAAAGCCTTCTTTTTATTGAGGTAATGACCAGGAAACCCTCAGCTTTTCCTGGAACCCCCCAAGAACTCCCTATTTTTACACTGCCTCACTCAGCACATCTAAACCAAACACTCCCCCGCCTAACATTCATTTTTTTCTTATTCACACCAAGGGAGACACATTATTAGCTGATATTTATTCCAAAATAATTTATTATTATTAGCTGATATTTATCCCAAAATAATTTATTATTATTAGCTGACATTTATCCCAAAACACTGTGTTATCATTCTGCTGCTGAGACTGGAAGAGGACAAATTGTTATGCACGCAGTTGCTTTCTGTGTTTTAATTTTATTTTTAATAAGTAAATATTTACGGCACACAACGCCGTCTTTTAAAAGGAAGGTAAAGATSAGGCTGATTGGAAGGACAAAGTGAACACTGATGCTTATTGAAGCATACAGCAAATTCTCTCAGCAAGTGTCAAAGCCATCAGACAATGGATTTGCCAGCAGTCACTGCTGAAAATGGAAAGTCAACAGTCCCATCCGTGAGCAGACAGGTACTGYTTTGCCACTGGGAAAGCCAGAGTCAAAATTCACATTCCAGCTCTGAGCTGCTTGTGGCTGGAAAAGAAAAGGAGACAGAGCACGGACAACCCTGGCAGCACAGCATCAGCTGAGACTGAATCAGAGGTGGCACCAAGAAGGAGCTTCTYCATCCTCTCTTGCTGCAGTGGAGCCTGGAAGAACCAGGCTACAGCCCAGAAAACTGTGCTTAACAAGCTCARGATTCTCATGATGAGCAACAGGAAGAGGCTGAAGGCAAACACATGGTTGAAACTACCATGAAATGAAATAACAATGCCAGGAAAATGAATTTCTCTTTCCGATCAGAAGCGCTGTGTCGAAATTCTTTGATGATTATACACATCGGGCCAAATGACTGGATTAGGAAATGAACACYGATGTGAAATTCCATTTCTCTGGATTGGAAGTAAGAAAGGGAAGAATATCTCTAATGCCATGCTTACAAGAAATGCCAATTATTTTAGTTTCCTGTACCATTAATAACCCTCTTCAAAACAGACAATTAGGAAGTTGCCTGGCTCAGTGTTTTTCAGACCATTCTGACCACGTTCACAGGGGGTATTAGCATCACTCTACCTGTATCTGCCAGAAGTCCAGCATTGTCCTCCCACTGAACCTCAAAGCTGTAGAAGCAGATCATGTATTCCAAATCCATAAGTATCACCACCAGGCTGTTGAGCTGATCAGCCAGCCAGAAATCTGCGAAGCCCACCTTGTGGAAGGGAGCAGTGAACACTCGAAACTGTCGGGGAAAAAAGAAAGCAGAAATAATTCATGGCTGTGTCAAAGGCATCCAMATGCAGTGGCAGGATATCACAGAGCTGAACAAATATGGAAATAACAGAAAGGCTTGAAGATTTACTGCTGACCTTTCGCTCCTGCTGACAAAAAAGGGTAACTGTCTCCACACTTTCAGTAAAAAGAACATTCCTGCTCTCCTCCTCCTGTATGCAGCTATTCCAGTGCCCCCCCAGCCTTTTGTTTTTTACTGGTAGAACCGTCTCCCCCAAAAAGCTCTTTCCCAGAAACTCCCAGCCTCCATTTAAGAGCTCTCCACACTCCATGTCTCCCACTGCCCCTCACTTTGATCAGCAATTTCGTTCAGGCACTGACATCATGTCTATTGACATGTTCCACACTTACCTTCCCCCTCACACTTAATGTCAGCTGCATTTAGACCCCCAGCACAGCCATTAGTCTGSTCATGCCTCAGCTTGGTTAACTCATGAGCTGCTAGAAGTTGTGAAAGTGAGGATTTCTACTGGGTCTGCCAATGCCTCCAGCAGGGACAGGGTTAAAGGAAGGGCAGAGAAAATCCTATTGACTGTCAGCTGGACTCCCCCTCAATCCCAGTCCACTTTCCCTAAGCCTGAGGAGCAGTTTTGCTCCTTCCAAAGCAGACAGTTTTCTGCTCCATTAGCTTTGATTACCCCTCTCCCTACCCGGTTAGTTAGAGTTACTAATGGCCAATTTCTCACCCGGCACCAGCGCCATCCGGTCATTCYGGGATTTATGAACCTTTAAATTAATGAAAGCACAGGCTAACTCTGATCCTTTACACTGTTCTCCTGATTAACCTGAAGGGTGCTCAACTCCAGAAACCCGGGAAAGGACTGACACATTCTCATCAGCCTGTAATGCAGATTTAAGGCTCTGCTCCTAAAATTTCARAGCCATTTGGGGATTAAGAGTCAGTGGCATAAAGCAGATAGGGATCTTGACCCAGAAAGCTCCRTGCTCATGTTGGATGGCACCTATTCCCAAGGGTCAAACAGGGCCAGCMTTTAGGAAGGACTGTCTTCAAAGCAGCCCAGCTACAGAATAGCTTCTGCAGAGGTCAAAGACCACGCCAGCCTTGCCTTGATAAAGCTCCTTCCTTTTCCCAGCACTCCCTGATGCTATCTTTTTCTGTTTCATCATAGACCATTGTTTTGTCCATGAAAAAAGACTAGCTAAGCACATGAAATGTGAAAACAGCTTTACAGACAGATCTCCCTGAAAAATAGCAAAAAAGAGAAATAATAAAATCCTTGTTGATAATTTATTTTAGGGAGAGGCCCTTCAGCACTGCCCGGTGATAGCATAAAAGTTTTAAGAGAGTAGAAGTTTTCCACCTAAAGGTTACAGCTGAGGAGGAATCAACAGACACATCCACGACATATCTGCACTGGCATCTGGGTCAAGTGTCCTCCAGAACCTGAGCTGCCATCTGAACCCTCCCAACACCATGTGCCAGGCACTGYGGCCCCTGGCTGCTGCCCAGGCACAGCTGGAGCTGCAGCCCAGCTTCCAGAGGCTGCTGGCAGTGGAGGTTCCACAGCCTCCTCCTCATTTCCAGCTGAGAAGTGTCTGCAACATCCTCCATTCAAGGATAAAATCACAAAAMACCAGAAGCTGGAGCTGCACCTTGGTTCTCTATCAATAATTCCACAACCCGAGCACAGACTTCCTGCTGCTGATCCCTGCACTTCCAACACGTGCTGAGATGCCAGATATSTGAGCTGAGCTAACACTTCCTAGCTTTTCACCTCTCCCAGACAGGCTCCCTGCACTTGTGTGGCCGTTCAGCTCCTGCAGAGAGCGTGGGCACGGTGACACTGCCATTCCCTGGGCTCGGATCCCATTCCTCCCAGAGCCGCTCTCCTCAGCCCACACAGGAGCACTCAGGGGCTTCTCTGGCAGCAAAGGCACAAAGAATGCTCACCTAAGCACACAGGCAAGAAAGAAGAGCCTACCAGGGGAATTGGACTTTACTACAGGTTAAATTACTTCTTTCACTCAGAAAAAGCTCAATTCTGATGGAACTYGCCATCCCTCAGGGATCAGCACAARAGATCCCACCCTGAACAAGCAGYTGATCACAGGAAGCCTYCTARAGCCATCAGGAAATGCTGCAATACACTCAAATACATCCYTGATTTGCTTTCAGAAAAATTGAAGGTGCCAGTAATGCTCTGCTACACCTGATATGTCAGATACCATTTTGGCTGGAAATGAAACATACAAAGCATGTGAAGAAAAACGCCCRCCAAACATAAATCTGAGTGAGCAGCACAGTTCTAAGACATGCATTATTTAAACCTCCTTTCACCTAGAGAGCTGCTGGCAGCTGCATGGAGAAATAAAATACACCCAGCTGGTCAAGTGCATAAAATAAAAGCTRYTCTTTATGTGGTCTGGCCTCTTCTCTCCCCTCCCTCCTTCCACACACAAATACCATGTCATTTCTCACCATTAARGTGATYTTGCMTTTTGATGAAGATTTTTTTCCCTAGGAGACCTTGGGATGAATTTGCCTCTGCACACTCAAAGATATGCAGTGAACCTCATGGGTCCCTTCCAACTCGAGATATTCCATGATTGTGGTTTGATGGAGAAAAACTRTTTACAAGGGCTTGTAGTGACAGGGCAAGGGGGAATGGCTTAAAACTGATGGAGAGGAGGTTTAGATTTGGTATCAGGATAAAACCCTTCCCTGTAAGGATGGTGAGACCCTGGCAGAGGTTGCCCCATCTCTGGAAATGTTCAAGGCTAGGCTGGATGGGGCTCAGGGCAACATGCGATAGTGGAAAGTTTCCCTCCCCATGACATGGGGCTGGAACTCAATGATCTTTCAAGTCCCTTCCAACTCAGGCCATTCCATGATCCTACATTTTAATCTCAGGCTGCAGCGTGAGATTGCTGGGCCAGAGCAGGAGMTGCAAACAGCCTCACAGCTCTGTGGGGACTGAGAATCTCACCCTGGCAAGACATTAAGGTAAATTAGCACAGATATTGCTCATGTGGTTAAAGCACATCCAGTGCTTCCCCTCGCACCAGGGGACAGCAGTCAGACTAATGAGGCTTGGGACTAAAGGTACCTCTGTGAGGGATGGCTGAGTGCTGGAAGGCACAGAGGAAGAAGCTGGAACAGCAGAGAGCCAGCAAATCAAGTAACAGAGGTGAGCACAGAGAGGTTAATTCACTGTGTGTACACCTGCACGCACTCCTCAAAGCATGATGCTGCGTCTCCTCTTTGCCGTGTTCCAGATAAAGTTAATTGTTTTAATGGCATTACAATGATTCCACAAAGAAAACCAGCCAGCCAAACCCTCTTCTGCCCAAAGCTCTCAGAGCAGTGCCAGCAAGAAGAAAAGTATCAGGGGAACCAACTTGATTAAAGCCAATTTGAAAGGGTGCACAGAGAGGGGATGAACATGTGAAACAGCTATTTGGGAAGAAGCTGGTGAGTCACCCAGCAAGTCTGAAAACTGTTGTTTCAGAGCTCCCACCTATAACTGGAACACTGAAGCATTCAGCACATGTATTTACATTGAATTTACCAGCCTTATCTCACCGGAAAATAAAGAGCTGGGTCTCAAATAAAGAGCTTGTTCAAGAGCACAAACAGGTTTGCTGGGAAAAAACCCCACCCATGAACATAATTTAACAAGCAGCAACTTTTTCAGGTTCTCTCTCCATCAGTGAGCCCTCTCAATGTTGGCACTATCCCAATTTGGGCTGAGGAGCACCCATTCAGCTTTGCCTTAGAGCACTGGATCTCTCATCAAACTGTTTCACTGGGCTAAGCAAAAAACAAGCAAAGATGTCCGAGGGTTTCCATACCTGCAAAGGTTTGTATAGAGCTGTCTGTAGGAAGGTTAACAAGTTCCACTTGCACAGAAAGCAGAATATGCTTCTGCAAGCCCAACCCCAAAACTRTCTGCAGTCCATACCTGTTCAGGTCTGCTCTACAAAAATACATCAGCAACCCCAAACAACCCTCTTTACTGAGGATTAGTGACCCTTTTACACACTTTACAGCTACTGCTCAGCCACATCATTTAAAAAAAAAATAATTATTTATTTAAACCAGGTTTGACACTTACCAATAGTTTGAGCAGCCAAAAACGGGACTTGTAATATAAGGTTTTGGTAGGGTTGATGAGGAAAAGCAACATGAAGCCGTACAAGATGAGCGGGTTCACCTGCATGGGGATGTAGGTGAATTTACCATATATACATGCCAGCAGGCTCAGGCACCACAAAACGCCCAGGAAACCAGCAATCTGCAGGGAAACAAACCACACAGACACCCGATGAAAACACAGCCCCCAAACCTCCCATGAATTCTCATTAGAAGGAAAGGGAGAGCAGTGCTCAATCCCGTAATCTAATCAGACTTCAGCAACTTCCTCYTCTAATTGTATTAGGACTCCTTGCCAGGAAAGGGCGCAGGATTTACCCCGCTGATCCTACAGTCCCCTCCTGTTTACCTCRAAGAGATGTTGATGGGACAAGTTGCTGCGGGGGTTGAGCTCGAAGATGAGGACRTGGTTGACTCCAGCCTGCCTCCAGCCATACGTGTTGATACCCAGGAGAAAGAGGAATTCTATCAGCAGGAAGCCACCTCGATAGATTCTCACCAGTGGCCACACATTTGGTCCTTCTATAAAAGCCACACCTGGCAAAGACAAAAAAAAGAAAAAAAAAAGAACAATTTTGTCACAAAGCAAAGCTTTATCCTGGTTCTCAGATATTTGGCTCAGAAAACAGAGTACATTTGTACACAACTGCATATTGCAGCAAGCAGAAAACTTTTTGCCCAGGCTGYCAGAGGATTTAGGAGTATTCTGGGGAAAATTCCCTCTCCAGCTGCTGTAATCGAGTCATTAGCAGCATCCCTGCCTCACACTACAGGCACAAGGGACAGCACCAGCATAAATCTGACTGGAGGCACTTAAATATTCTTGTTTAATAGAGATGAAATCCCGACAGACAGATACACAAACACTTCAGCTCCCCACAAAACCGARAGGAGCCATTTACAGCATTTAAAACAATGCTAAACCCGCCTAATCACCCAGCTCAGTACAACTGTAATACAATACATATTCATGGRCAGCCATACAACACCCAGCCCCACCCAAACTGAAATCCCAGCACAAGGCAGGGTGCTGGAAAGCCTGTTGCTTCCTTTGTTCGGTCTGCAGGGGTTTGGAAACMAATGTCCTTCATCTCAAACAATGAACAGCCCAATACAGCAGCAGCTTTCTCCAGTTTAAACCTCTTTGCAAAGGACTACCTCCCCTGGTCACTAGACACAGGTTTTTCGAGAAAAGCACAAGTAAAATACAGTTATTCAATCCTCAGTTTCTGTTTTGTCACGAGTTTTTCACCCACATGCTTTTTAAGAGGAATAAAAGAAAGAGCATGCACTTTACAGAACTGAAGCTGAGGATTTATTCCCACAGACCTGTCTAAATTACAGCCCCAAGTTTTTCAAGCTTCTTTTCCAAAGAAAGCAAATCCACAGGGAATTTCATGTGTTCAGCATCTATACTTTATACTACATAACTTATGGAGAAGAAGCTGTGCAAGGAACAATGACTCCAGAACTGCTGCTTTAAATTTCAAACTTAAGACTCTTGGATTCAGAGAAAAGAGTCAAATTTTGGACAGAAATTACACACTCACAAAGAAGACAAAAAAAAAAAAAAAAGAATCTTAGATGTGGAATTGCAGAAGCAGGTTTTCAAATTTTGATCTGAAAACCATGGGAAATCTCAGAATGTGTATGGTAGGAAGGGACCACAGAGGGTCATCTGGTCAAAATTACAAACAGGGAAGAGAAGTCCCAAAAATACTGACTAAGAAGGAAAAATATYCCTGGTGACAAGTCCAATGGCAGCTTAATTCTCAAACCAGAACAGGACTGCAGCAAGRAAACTTTGCTGCTTTCTGGTTAATAAAGCAAATGCACTTTTCTGTGGACTTCCAACCTCAATGACAACCTAGTCTGGCACCTAGGGGAGCCCATAGAGAAACAGTGAGGCTTCTAAATTTGTCCTTAGGGTGACACCCTCCTGGGATCCACTTGCAGCCTTTAACAGACCCCAAGTGATGGTGAACTCATCTCAGTAAAATGCTGCTGCCCTCATTCTCAAATCAGGCAGTACAGCACAGGGCTGCTGACAGAAGTCACGTTCTGTTGCTGTTTTGCCAATTYTCCACACAGAACACTCAAATCCTATCTTAGCTGATCAAATCATAGAAACAATTTGGCAAAAGCAGCTGAGACGGTAGCAAAGGATGAGCCAATTAAAAGCAAACATTTTGCAATTGGAATCCAGGTTTTTGCCCAATATCTGCAGTAATGTTCAGCTAYCAGATCATGCCTGCTGATACCACACACCTATTACCCACCTCGGCTCAGTAACACCTGCTTTAGAGATCTAATCATTTTTATSAATTCCTTCTCACAACTGCATCACTTTTTCATTCTTAGCACTGAGAGAGAAAGCAAACACAACTGGCTTCAATCATATTTGCACCTTGCACAGAGATCAAACATTTAAGTAACAGAAACAATGAATAAAGAACAGTTTCTACACATTAAACAGCCCCTTCATGCAGATGGGTCAACTTCATGCCTCTACCATGGGAAGAGCAAATGGGAAGCACTGCAARCAGCTCCTCAAACAGAGGCATTTTATCCCAAGAGATGGCTGSATCCAATTACAGAAACATCCGATTAAAAATTCTTTTAAGTCAAAAACACAGAYGTGGGCTTTCCCTAATGCAAGAGCTCATAAGTTGATTCATTAAGCCTTCTCCKTTGTACTGCTTAAGCAAGTTACAACACTACAGAAATCACACACACAATTAGTAAAGCCGCTTGTGATTAAGCACTGTGTCTGGATCTGCAGCACCAACGTGGCTCTGACTCTAATCAGGGGCCAAACTCAGAAGGCACAAAGTAGAATAAAGCCTGGACCTGAGATATGCAATCATTCATTGTAGCTTTTAAAAAATCAACAAGAAAAATTCAATTAATTTCATTAACAGACCCCAGGCATTGAAATCCTAGGAATTTCCTGGTAGCATGTACATGGCTCTGTGTCTGGTGGTCTTCTCYGGAGGGAGTCAGCACCATGCAAAGCTCAAATTCTACAAGCATCTGTCTAAAGGTGGGCATGGGCTGTGTGCTCACAGAATGGTAACAATAATCTGGTTTTACACACTGATGTTGCACCCTCAGAGTAACTCCCAAAAATGAGGAGGAAATCAGGAGAACAAAYTATAGTATGTTCAAAATTCCCATACATGACATGAGAAAAATCACAACCTGCTACTGAGCAGAACAAGTCATTCACACCAATGCAATGTGGCTGTGATCTAACCCAAAATATCCAGATCCAGGCCCTCCCTAWGTGCTAGGAATACACCCAAACCCAGGCATGGCAGGATACCCACCTGAAAGTACGACAGTGACGTTCAGTGCAATGAACAACCCGCAGAACAATCCAACCCTGAATGTAGTCCAGGCTGGGACAGGCTGTGAACAAAGCCATGGCACAATTAAAGTGAGGGTAACAGGTTATCAGCAAAGTCAGATTAGCTGGCAGAGTAAACTTCAAATCACAAATACAAAATCCTGATCCCTGATTGCACTCTTGCTCTTGAAGTAAGGTTTCTTAAACTGAAAATGCCATGTTGAAACAGAGCTTGGATGTCTCAGTGCCCTCTGAAAAATATTCCAGACCACACAAACACTAAGCATATGCTTTTATTAGCACAAATTTCCTCTCACCATTTATCTCCTCCCTTCATTACCTTGTCTGCATGCATTAGGAGTAGCAACCTATTTCCAAACCTTCCGGAACTAAAGCAGATTATGTGGCCGTGCCCCATGCACGCTCACATCAATTATTTCCACTGTTTCATTGAGAAGTTGAATCTGATTTGGCACCTTGACAAGTTGGAGAAGCAGCTTCGCTCCACAGCCCTCATCTCTCACCTGAGCTGCTCCTAAGGGTGGAACACGCAGACGTTTCATCGCCTTCTGTCTGTCACCATCTTCCAACTCGTTGGTCACCACTTCCTAAGGAGACAAAGATATACAGACCTGAAGTTCATCTGAACAATGAGCAGCTGGTAATGGCACTAAACCCCAAAATAATGGGTGGTTTCCACATTACAGGTGAGCCCTGGCTCAGTGTTCTTTTAAYACAAAGCCATGAAAAGCTCACTGTGCTGCACCAAGCTCCTACACAGCAGAAATTAAGGCTTTTCCAAGGGAAAAGTTTCAGCTGAAGAGAACACACCCAAATTTATGTAAGCAGTGCCAGAAGTCAATGGCACTTCAAAATCAATTATTAGCTGCCTTGGGGATGAATACAAGCTATAGAGAGGGCAWAACATTATAAAAATTACAGTGTCACAGAAGAGGTTGGGTTGGAAGGGACCTCAAGATCTTGTTCCAACCCCCTGCCARGGGCAGKGACACCTTCCACTGGACCAGGTTTGCTCAGAGCTCCCACCAATCCAAGCTTGAACAATCCCAGAAATCAGCAGTGACCAAAACCCCATTTTTTGGCCAGTTCCARGAGGAGCAGTGCCCAGGCCAGTCTCTTCACCTCTGTTTCGGAGATGAGCTGGTTGATCTTCTTGCAGGTGTAGAAGGGAGCCACCTCCACCTCGGCCACCCTCCACTCCGCCCCCCGCGCCGTCTCCAGGTTCTTGTCATGCTTCTTCAGGATCTTGCGGAAGCCAGTGAAGTTCAGGTTCTGCAGGCAAGGGAAAAAACATGGTGCCTTTTAACCCCAGCCATCTCCCAGGGAAGAGAAATGGTTCTCTCTCAGCTGCTAGCAAAAAAGGAATCATTAATAAGAAGAATCAAAATGATTGCATCTATTGTTAGGGAGTTTCTGAGTTGCTACTTTATTATAAGTAATATATAATCCTTGCAAATAAAATAAAAAATGTGGGACTCAAGGGCATAAAAAGGGAGCTACCAAAACCTTTTTATTCCCTGAAAAGCCAGATCACTTCCTCCTTTATGCACAAAGTGACCTGATGCTACCTTGAAGACAAATAACCTTTAACAGGTTGTTTTCCCTTCTGAAAAATTCTGGGCTACTGACTTCTTTTAACTTTAAACTGGTTTCAAATCAAGTTCTCCAGATAAATTCACTACAGAAGGGAAATTTTTGTATGAAAGATGCCAATGCTGCAGATTAAATCCAGACAAGTGCACCCCACAGCAGCATTTTTTTTTAACAATTTGCATTGCACAATGACTGTAAAACCAGCTTAAGCTTGCAGATGTGGGAGATGCAACCCTCCAGCCTGTAGAGACAAGCACACAATGCCTAAAACAAGAATTAACTGTTGATTTCCAAGTTATGGATGAGTTCTGATTCAACCCCACACACAGCACCCAGGACAGGCAAAGCTCATCACACTGCACCAACTGCTGTGGCAGGATGCATTTGCAATCCTGCATTTTGCTGGGCAGGAAGCACCACTTCAAAAACTCAGCAAAAATGCAGAAGGACCAAGATTTACCTCAGAAAAAAAAGCTTAGAGAGTAGCTTGGGAAGAAAACCAGAGAAAACAGCAAAATCCAATGCCCTGGGGAGAGGCACCAACTACTCACTGAAATTATTCTCAATGTAATTATGCTYAAAGTGATTTAATGCCAGACCTCTCCCATATAGGTGGGAAATGAGGCTGGGGAGACAGGAGCAGGAAGCCAGAGCATTAATGACCTGTCTCATTGCAGACAAAAGACTTTAATTACTTTCTATTGGAAAAGCCAGCTCTCGGAGAGAGCAGAAATTTCAAATGAAAAACTGCAACAAAAGGATCATTTTGGTCAGAGATCTTTCTGTGGCCTGAGCTAACATCCCTTCATCTGCCATGGGTGCAATCCCAGCTTACTCCGGGGTTCTTTGGCTGGTTGGGATATGTTTATACCAGGCACSCTAAAACCTCTCCAGCAGCGTTTCATCCTCCAGCTGCAAAAATTCTGGAGCCACAAAGCTCGTGACAAAAGCACTGCTGGTCACAGTGGTGCWTCTGACAAGGAGGATGCAGTGATTGAACTGTGGAACAGAACAAAGATCATTTCTGCAGTTTGATATTTTGCTATTCTCCCTGCTTTCATTTGGCAAGGGGCCTTCTTCAAGCCTGACCTCCATTTCTGCTGCATTTTGAGAGAAAAAAACCCAACAAAACCACAAACAACAAACAGGGCAATTTATGCAATTATAAAATGCAGCATCAAGTAGAATGAAACAGTGGGCTCAAAAACCTTTGTGCATATATATTAGGAAATGCACAAGCAAGGCTGTTTAATAAGACTGGTTCAGCCTTTATTATTCACCCAATAAATGCACTATATTATATAAAGAATAAGTAACTAAATATTATATGTTTAATTTCTCAGCATTTCTTTGTCCTGAAACACAGCATTTCAAATAAATAAATTTTTAATCTATGTACACAGTCTAGAATAATATTTTCCTGTTGACAACAAATGAATTTTATCACAAGTTTAATCATTGATAAGTTAAACACGAAAGAGGTGCTCTGGAGACTGGTTATAGACTCCATTTGGTTTGTGTACCTCAGGAATGAATGCATGAAACTTGTGCTTTTGTTCAGCCCTAAGACACTAAGGAATTTTCTTCAGGTGGATTTTCCCTCCTCAGTAACAYGACTCAAGGCATCAGCATTTCAYCAAAGCCAATTTGWTATTTMTAATGCTGCTGTTGACTTCACTCCMCCTCCTACACAAAGGGCTCAGCTACATCATCCTCCCACCAGGTTATTGTTTTTCTTCTCTCCCAAACTGCTTGAATATTCAAGAACTTGAATATTGCTYGTTTTTATATTCTAAGCTCAAGAGTGATTAAGAGTAGCACCCTGGAATTTAGTTTTATGTCTGATTTAGTGCTTGTATTCCTTGTCCTCAACTTCAGTACTAATTTGAAGGAATTTTTCTCATTCTCTCTCTGGAGTTATGTTGTAGAAACCAGCTCTGCTACCCCTGCAAAGTGTGAAAGAGGGTAAAACCAGATGGGGTTTAGATCAATATTTAGTAGACTTACAGTGGGTCTGCACTCATGGTAGCAATAAGCAAAAATACCAGTGTGCAACATGCCTTTCTTCACTGAGGAACAGTTGGAAAAGATTTCCCAAAGGAATGACCCGTGACATCTCCTATTTTAAATCTTCATCAAGCCTCAGAATTGATTTTTTGTAATTAAAAGGCTGTCTTCTTTTAAATGAGAAAACAAATGTAAGTGAAGAAATCACAGCATCTGATGCTGCTCCACTCCATTACTGAAAAGATACAGACACTCCACCTTTCCCAGGATTCTGAACTAGGAACTACCACTAATAGTTACAAAGCTTTCTTAAGAAACTCAAGAGTTTCCAGACACACACTCAAAGATARCATTGCTTTAGGAGAGGTACAAATACCCGGAATTTTGTGAGAATAAGTTTTGTCCATACAGAAGAGTGGTACTCAATTTATTCCTACCATGAATTTTGTTTAGTGAAATTCTCCACTACAGATCTGGCAGAGATGTAAATACAGACATAGCCAATTTAAGCTCCAACATTCTTATTTAACAAGCTAAAAACCCTCATAGTAAGACACTTAAAAACATTTCAGAGCATTTAACTCCAGAAGAGGTAAAACCCAGCCAAAAAGATATTAACAGTTTAAGATTTTTATTTCAAAATTTTTGGAACAAGATCAACGTCTGCAATATTTACCAGGCCAAAAATCCAAGTACAACTAAAGATCCATTTGTTTTCATACCTCAAGGCAAATGAGCCTGTATCCTGCAGAAATCAAAACATTTTTTTTTTTAAATTGATGTTTTAGTAAGAGATTCTGATACAGCAAGGTCACAGCCACTACCATGGTAACGCCAAGAGGAAACAGTACATCAGGATTTCAAGTTTCATTCCAAATATGAGATAAAAGAGCTTCTTCCTCAACCTGCACAGAACAACACAGTGCAGAAGGAAGAGGTCCTGCCTGGACAAAGGTGCTGGGGTCAGCCAGCTCAGAAAAGGAAGAAGCAAAGTCCTTCTGCAGGTCAGCTTAGCACTTCCAGCTCCATGARAAGCAACCAGATGCAGACTGCTAGCTGCATGCTACCTGCCTTTTCTCTACAAGTGTTTAGGGGCCCCACAAAAAGGGAAGAAATAAATCAAAAACCCTTTGAGTGAGGCAACTGACGGACACACGAAGCAGGGGGGAGTTTAGGGACAGGGCTCTTGGCAGGTACCTGGTAGTTCTGCAGGAGGATGAGGCTGAGGTAGAGCTCGCTGAAGGCCAGTTTCAGGTCTCGGATGTTCCTGTGCTGGACCCGCTCCTCGTGGGACAGGTGGAAGACGGGTTTTCGGCGCCGCTGCAGCGTGGAGGCTCCGCTGGCCTCCTTCTGCGCGTCCAGCGTGGACTGCAGCTCCGTCCGCAGCGTGGTGAAGCGGCGCTGCGCCTCCGCAAGCTTCTCTGGGGACAGCCACAGCGAAAGAAAGGTTTTAGGGATCTCTGAGCCCTCAAAAGCACCGGAGCTATTGCTCAGATAAGGTGTTTGTGAGTAAAACGCACCCTACTGAAAAAGGCCTACTGCATGGCCTTCCCCCGGCACGCGTTGAACTCAGCGGCTCTGCGTGTTTTTCTTTTTGTGGAACAGAATCACAGACTGTTTTGGGTTGGAAGGGACCTTAAAGACCATCTCATTTCAACCCTGACATGGGCATGGACACCTCCCACTTGTTCCCTGTCCAGCCTGGCCTTGGACACTTGCAGGGATGGGGCAGCCACAGCTTCTCTGAGCAACCTGTGCCAGGACCTCCCCACCCTCACAGAGAATTTCTTCCCAATATCCCACCTCACCCTGCCCTCTGCCAATGTGAATCCATTCCCCCTTGGTTTTCTCACTCCAAGCCCTTGTCCCAAGTCCCTCTACAGCTCTCCTGGAGTCCCTTTAGCTCTGAAAGGGGCTCTAAAGCCTCCCTGGAGTCCTCTCTCCTCCAGGTGAACATTCCCGGCTCTCCCAGGCTGTCTCCAAGCACAGGTGGCCTCTTCTGGACAAACTTAGAATTTTAAATTGATGGGCCCACATCCCTCTTGTGCTCTGAGCCCTGGACCTGGGTGCAGAATTTCCAGGTGTGGTCTCAAGGGCAGAGCAGAAGAGGAAGCTTTTTTTCATTAAACCTATGTAAAACATACAAGCTCTCAAGCAAAAAAATTAATTAATATGGTCAAAATCAAGGGCTGYCCCTTCAGCACAGACTGAAGCAGCATTAGCCAGGAACTGAGACCTCTCAACTTCCATGCCAGCTTGGATTTTTAGAGGATGCTCATTCCAGCCCCACACAAACACCTATACGGGATGGAAGAGGCCTGATCTGTATCTGGGGACTCCAAACCAGCACAGGGACACCAGGACAGACGGACAAATGTCCCCATGCTGGCCTGAGGCAGCAGGCAGAGAGGGACTGATCCAAATACCAAAGCACTGACCACACGTCTGCCTCGTATGCAAAAGAAAAGCTGCTCCTCTTGAAATAAATCAAGTGCACAAGAAGCATTAGGGAAAAATCCTGTTAGCCAACATGATGAAACATGACAGTGAGTAAGCAAAGCGTTTTTCAGATCTGTGCACCCACTTCTGACTGCGTGTTTACTATCTTTTCATGTGACAGTAGGGAAATCAAAGAAGACAAACCCCACACTTCAGATGTGACACTGAATTTTGTTCTCAGAGAGCRGCACAGCCCCTCTGCCAAGCTCCCGGTGACAGACAAACACAGCTCTGCTTTGATCAGGAGTTACAACACTGCTGGCTGCTGTACATGATCCGCTGGAATCATTTATCCCTCTTTGCCTCGCTTTAGAAGCGTTCCCTCGTTATTTACTGGTTAAAGAGCCCGTCAGCCTGCACTTAAATACCATTCTGGTGTGTTTTCAGAACAAGCCTGTGTCTCTTCCTCACACCCAAGTATGAAAGAAGGTGTTCCTTCAAACATGCTGCTTTATGTAGCCTCAGAAAATAATATTTTTGGCTGAATAACAATCTTTTAAAGCTAAAACCAGCATAGTTAAGACCGTTATCGTCCTCTTTGTTCTGTACAACTGGTTCCTTCCAGGCTTTTTGTCCCCTGCTAGGCTTCAGTCACAGCTTTGGCATCTCTGGTGATAAGCAGTGTCACGGGCCATGGGTGTTGGTGTTGGCCAGGACGATGCTGACCAGGTTCACCCAGCACTGACTCAGAAACCACAGAGCCACAAGGTCCCTCCACTACCCAAAGCTCTGCCCAGCAGCCTCCTGGATGTGAATACAATTCTCTTCATTAGTATCTTACATAGCAACTCAAGCATAATCCTCAATTGCTTCCCAYTCAGATGGAAGATTTATTCTTCCTTTTCCTTATTCAATTCTGTTTAATTTTAAGAGCAAAACTACTCTATAAATAATTTTACAGTGCTCTGTATAAGGTATTTTCTAGAAGGAGAACACCTTTCCAAACAGGAAATGGGGATCAATATAGGAAATGAAATACAGAGGAAACTGAAACTCTCTTTTGCTTGCTTATAAACTTTATTAAAGGAAGAAAATTTAAAATGCAGGGAAGGGCAACTCCTCTCTGACAACTTCCMCAGCTGCAAGGACTCCACCAAGCAGAGGCAGTGCAGCAACAGTGAGAATGGTCTGCCCACAACTGCAGCCACATAATATTTACCACAACAAGATCAGACTGCAGAAACAATAATCCCTTCCCACTCTGGGAGCTCCCTCGGGAAGAAGTAACAGATATCTGTTCAAATCAAAAGCCTTCACATAAATAAAGCTCACAACTGCACTCTCTGTATTGAAAACATCTATTAAACCATCTGTGACACAATGAAATTTCTTTTAGATCAAATTAGTAGATATGGAAGAGTTTAAATTTAAAGCGCTGTTCCATTGTCCCTACATCCAGAAAAATCTTTAAATCCATCAGCCTATAACACAATATTTAAAGAAAAGACAATGCCTTGAAATATTTATGACTGCTGCTCTCCACAACAAATGTCACTCCTGAGAAAAGGCCATCCTGTCACCACCTTCTCCCTCCTGCACTGATTCCAGCTGTCCTGTCCACAAATCACTTCATCTTATTAAAATATGATTTTTTTACCATCAAGACTCAATGCAGAAGCAAAACAAAATGTGTGCTGCTGTTGTTAAAACCTCCTAGGGACTGCACAGGGAAATAGAAAAACAGGATAGAAAATAACTCCTCAGTTTGCAGTATACTCCAAAATAATTGGAAAGTCATACACCGCTATCACTAATTTAGCACTATCCACCACTAATTTAACACTCTGAAAAGTGACTTTTAAAAATGTCACATGAGAGAGTTAGGAAAAAAGCTTAGAAGCTGGAACCACTCTTGCTGTGTTGCAGCATTTTGCATGACCTGATGCCCAACAAGCCCTCAGCTCAAGTGTAATTTCATGGCAAAGACTAAGGAGAAATCCAAAACCAACAGAGGCAGACTTCAACTGAAGTGCTCACCATAAAGCAGCAGCTTTGCCCAGAAAATGCTGCTAGATCCTGACTAAAAGAGTCTAAAGACTTATCACCTCAACTACGCAATTCCAAGTCGGTTTTTTACTTCATTTTCCGAGTTTTAAAAGGAAGTTCACACATAAAGGTGATGGAAAAAAGACTGTTCCATGAAGGAACCAATAAAATTTCCCCCCAAGTTTCATTTCACAGGCATGGGTGTGATCAAAGCCTGTTTCACCAGACAGGAGGTGATCCAAGAGCCTGAACCTCCTCCAGCTACCCAGCTCATGGCATTTCAGGCAGGCCCTTTTAGCATTCCTTCCCTTCTCTACTTGCACATATTTTGTTCAATATTTAGCTTCCCAATTTAAAGCCAGGGTTTCCTACAAATGACAAAACCATTCCTAAACTAGCCACAAAAATGCTGCTGGCCACTGTTTAGTCAAATCCTGATGATGCTGATTTTAAATATAACAAACCTAAAACTGGTGACAAATAAAACTTTAGCACGTGAACAGGCGTTCCTCTGCTGGAACCATCTKAAAGTTTTAYTGCCATTCCTCTTTCMGAYGAGGATAGAGCTTTTTTGAGCACGGTCCAAATAAYCCCAAATTGTTTATCAAATCTGATKTAGTTAATGGCAGTTTTCCTTTTCACTGAGCTGGGATATTTCACTGTTTCACTATTGTACTGGCAGTGGAATTAAGACAATGTTTGATGGGAAAAGCAAAGAAAGGGATTTTGTATCAGTGATTCCAGCTCTGAATGCTCTGAGAGGAACTGGGATGTGGGTGCAGCCCATCCCAAGAGRATGAGCTTGGTTGGCTGTGCTGTGGCAATCCTGGGTGATGCTCACTGAAGATCCCTCAGCCCAGGGAAAGATGACGAGGAAACAAAGCAGAGATCAACAGAAAACTTGGCTTTTTTGAAAATGAACAATATTTACTGTGGTTAAGACAGSGGTGTAATAAACCATATAATAAACCTGTAATAAATAGGATGTGCCAGGTCATAATCCAAGCCAACACATGCCTGGAGGTACAATAGGGTCCGACATGACAAATTTCTGACACCATCAAGGAGAGGAACCACTGATGGAACATTTCTTGCTGCAGCTCACTGCTAATAACCTTAATAACAGGTTTCCATTCTATGAAAATCACGTCACTCTTCTAGAAATAAAAGACTTACTTTAATCTTATCACAGGAGATTTTTAAATTACATGTATTCTCTCCTGGAACTTTTCGAAGTGACAGCTAGCTGGGAAAAAAAAACAACCCTACCCCATATTATGAATGCCATTTTGAACAATGCTGGAATGGGTGCGTACATGTGGGTGCACGTGTGGCAGCAGGTCCTCATTAGGGAAAATTATAATCTGTATTGTGCATCTAAATTGACAGAACTTCCTGCACAGAGTCTAGCTCGCAGTGCTCAGGATCTGATAAGGCTCAGAAAGGAAATTTCTGAGCATAAAAACCTCAGATCTGGGATGGAAACACAAGATTTCCCAGCGAAACAAAACACAGCACTGCTCTGAGTTAAGGACATATGAACTGCAAGCAGAGAAATGCCTATAAAGTGTAAAACCCAGGGAGCCTAATAAAAAATACCAATTCTACCTAAAAACTGCCTCTTGTCCTGACACTCAGTCTGCTGCAGGGAGCTGGGGGAGCAGGCACAGCCAGTCCAAAGGAGATTTACTTCCCTAGATGGAAGCTGAACAGAGGGAAGCTTCAGTGCTCAGCCCCTGCATTTATCATGCTTTCAGCTTTCCTCATGTTCACAGCCCAGATCCTGCTGGCAGCAAAAGAGCCAGCAATAAAGTCATCACCCCATGGTTATGAAAATGTTTTGCACAATTCAACTGTGTCCTTGTTACCAGATTAAAATCAGAACTAGAAAAGGCTACCATTTTGTGCTGCAAATCCTGTTTATAGCACTGAGTTCATAAATCAATATGTCAAGATGAAGTATAGAAGCCAATGCATTGCTGTATCTACATTTAAATGCTTTTCTACGTGAAATTCTATTTTAAACCTTACCAAAAGTGGCTGAAAATCATCTGAAGTGTAATGGCAGGAGGAGACAGAGCACACCAAGCCTTTTGTAGCAATTTTACAGGGTGGATTTCCAATTAACCCATTCTAAAGTTGTTTTCAAAACACAAGATTGGGAAGGCAACTTTCTCAGAGAAAACAACAAACAACAGCACTTGTTATATGACACCTTGAAATTATCTTATCACACTCTTATCATCACAACGTTTTCACTCCCAATACACAGCCCATGGCAATTGCTGCTGGCTGATGTACTCCAGAAAGATACAGGAGTTTAAGAAAGAGTTCAGTGTTTAAAAACTTGTTGGACCCATCGAGATGATCGAGATATCAYGCACAGGCAAGCCCAGGAGAGCTGCTCCTGCAGAAACTCAGGAAACACCTGCTAGGAAGCTCAGCACAACTAAAACATGCCCAGAAGATTGTCAAYATGGATAAGCTGAAAGACTGCACCCTTTAGTTTTAAGAGCATCTCCATAAAGTTCACGGATACTCTGAAAGTTCAAAGTAATGAAGGCACCTGCCTTTCAATCCCCCTCCACCCAAATACCAGGGTTTAACTCCAGATCTGTGATTAAACCAGAGCAGTTTTCCAAACAAACCCGCCCTCTAATTACCTGATGGTAGACCTGCACTGCCACTGTGGTTATCCTGAAACTTTGGGACCTTCAGGCCCTTTTTCTGCTGTTGAATTTTCCACAAATACACACAAATAAGCACCTTACCTGAATAGAAGATGTTGATTTTGGCAAGTTCTTTCTCACAGGTTTGGAAGAATTTCTCTTCAAACGTGGCAAAACATCTTTTCACCGTGTCCTCATCTGTGTCTACAAAACAAAACAGAAAAACAAAGAAGCTGTAACAGAAGAACAGGGGAACGATTTTACATGTGGCTGCCATGGAAATAGTTCTTCAGAGTAAATCCATCATCTTTGTMATGCAGAGAAAGAAGAACAACCAAGTCCAAAGGGCTCAAGGGAACACACATTTATTTGGCTGTAAAAGGAATTGCACCAAGACACAAAGGGACACGCTCGTGTCAGCAGTAACAGCACCTTGAGCAAAGTTCCCATCATTTTTTTTGACCCTTCAAGTGTTATTCCAGATCTCCCAAGCTCCTTTTTCACTTCCTAACCCAACCTGTGCTTGAAGACAAGAGCTGAGCATAAACGTTAACTCCAGCTCAGCAAACATTTGTATTTGTATTTAGAAGAAAAGCACCAGATTTTCAAATGAACTTCAACTGGCAATTCTGGGGGACCCACTGTCTTCAGCCACCATTCCCACCTTCTCGTCAGGATAATCCTTCAAATACAAACACAGCATCACAGCAAACAAACCCATACAGAAATCCAGACAGAAAACTCTGTGGAAGCTGCCCTCTTGGAAAATAAAAGCTTTCTCTCATAAGCAAAGTTGAAAGGAAAATGTCTAAACTATGGTGACTGCAACCAGATCCACAATACTCCTTTGACCCGCTGTTCTGGGACAGTTTTAGCTCTTTTGGAAGAACTACATACAATTCCGTAATTAAAGTCTAAACTTGMAATTAAAGCAGCAATTTGGTCACCTTGTTGTTATAAAAAATACGGYGCAGAATCTCACAGACAGAATGCATTTTCTAGTAATTAAGAAATTAGTTTAATGAGTTAAAAAAAAATCGAGACAGGCTATAATTACCAATTYCAGTACTGTCAAAAACCAAATGTTGCTAATGCTGAAGCAAAGCAGACTCTTCATACCCTCCTGTAGTTACAGCCCCTGAATCTTCATGCTCTCTCACAGATTGCAAGGGTTAGTGTTAATACAAACAGGACAATTAAAACTTTATTATGGTGTTGATAATGTTGAGAAATAGACCACAGAACTATGGAATTGCTTAAGGTTGGATTGAGATGATTAAATCTAATCACTAAYCCAGCAGYTCYAAGMCCACCACCAGACCATGTCCCCAGGTGACACATCCACATGTGTTTTGAACCCTTCCAGGGATGGGGATTCTACAAGATTCAAACAGATGTTGAAATTCACATTATTAAATTGAGAGGTYGAGTGACTACACAGAGGTTTCATTTACTATCAGATGCACATATTGGACTGTCATRACCAAGAAATCCTTTCCTTTTAGCATTAATTTCCAGGTAAAACCAACCTCAAGGAATATTTAAATACAAAATTTCAACATTTAGAATTTCCTATTTTTTATTTTGTTTGCAGCTCTGATATTGAGCACCACAAACCTACAAAGGCTTCAGTTCCATTTTTAAGGGATGATGTGGAAAGAGTAAAGAAAACAACACAAAACTGCAGTGCAAGGGCAACCTTGGAAGAAATCTGTCTCTTTTTTTGTAGTTTGATGATGCTTTAAAGAGTAAACAAAGAAAATAACCAGTTCTGCACAAATGCCCAGTGTTTACAACTCCATCACCCAAGGGCTTGTAGAGAAAAATTCTCAAGGGCTCCAAAGCCTGTTCCAAACTCCAAGTTTTGGCTCCAAGGGTTCCTTTCTTATCCARTCATTATCCCTGCAGTGCTGTGGCTACTCCTGAGGATGAAGCTCCCTCCCTGGAGCAAACAAACCCTGCAATGACAGGGCTTGGGCTCCTCTTTCTGCAGGAGAACCGCAGCAGCCTCGAGGTGTTCTTGCAGCCCTGCAAACAAGGGGGTGAAGCAGCAGAAATTACCACGCAATACTTAAAATGCAGAGGTTTTATTCACTGCCTGCCTGAAACTTTTTAAATAATAGTAATCACAAGATACCAAACCAGAGCTCTTAAGGGCAGACCTGAAAGGCAAATTCTCCAGCCATAAGAGTTTACCCAGCAGAAAAGTTTACCCACAGATGCCTTCTCACACGGGGGAACCATCATTTCCTGCATTTGAAAATAAGTCATATAGAAATAAAAGCACACAGGCTCCCTGCTTTCCTGCTTCAAGAACACCAAACCTCTTCTGCCATCACTTGTTTCTACATTTCAGTACATTCACAAAATAATAGTAAAACCAAGCAAGTTTTTAAACTTCAGCAGCGGAACTACCAAAGAATAAAAAAAAAAAAATTCGTCAAGCACGGAATATATTTTTTGTCCATAAAGTCAAGTAAAATAGCACCTAAGATAGCAAAAAGCTCAGTAAAGCAACATAGTGTTAACATAATCAATGCTAAATATCACAATCAGWATCTTGTTTTATAAATTATTAACCAGATCAAGAAATTAAAAATAAGTGTGTTGAACAATTTGACCATAATCTGAAGTTTAGAACAGGAAAATGTGCTTTGAACATAAACCAACTACTACTGGAAACCCTTCCAAAACCCTTCCACTTAGGAATTCAGGTCTCTATCTCAACCTCAAAACACTGCTGACTCTGAGGAAAGCGACTTCTATATAAGCTATTCAATATCCTTCTCCAAATGTCAAACACTGCCTTATAAAAGATATTTTGCAGACCAGGGTGGACACCAGCCTTTAAAAAAAAAAATCAGGATGTTCTGTGAAGAAAAGGTTTCCCTTTGGTGCCGGTCCCACCACAACCCAGTCATTGAGCTGCAAAAATAGCCAAGCACTGCCAAGGCTACTGCCCTTATTTATTTATTTATCCATTTATTTATTTATTTACTTTTTCCCCCCCAAGGCTGGGACAGTTTTTGCCATGAGAAAATCTCRGTGCCAGAAGCCTGGCCTTGGCTCCGGGAGCTCCATGACAACAGGGGCTGCTTTTGAAAGGCGCCCAGTCCTCATAACCTTCCTTTTGTTCTGTTTCTATAGCCTGAACACTCCATTTACCCCAACAGCCTGCGAGAAGGCAGCCTGATCAATACAACCCACCTCATCTTCCTATGGATTGCCTGTCCTGAATAAAAAAAAAAAAAAAAAAAAAAAAAAAAAAAAAAAAAAAAAAAAAAAAAAAAAAAACCACCAAAAAACCAGAAAAAGGCTGCAAAGCTCTTGCTTTTCCTTATGAAGCCCAAAGCAGCAGGAATCTGGATTTACTCCCCACCCTCGCCCCGTATTTTCAGGTTTGCACAGCGCTCAGATGTTGGCACACCTAAAATAGACCTCAAAGCTGGAAAATTAACATCCAAATTACACTCCTAAGCTGTCCCAAGCACTCATTTCTCAGTGCCTCTCTCAACTCTTCATTTAATTTCTCATTTTCTGCAGCTCTGGTGTATAAACAAATGATCAGCATCCCGGGCAGCTCTGCTTGCTCACTGCCTTGCAAGAGCACAACAGTTAAAGTTTCCTTTCTTAAAAGTAATCATTTTTAATAAGTCMTCTAATCTTTATCATGCTGGATTTTAAAGGGCATTTTTAATTAAAAAAGATTCATTAGCTTTGTTGTGAGATCAGCACAGGTGTAGTTCTCTGAATCACCTCTTTGCTACAAAACAGCTTTATCTGAGTAATGCTATTTCGACATTTCAGTGAGAGAGGAGGCAATCTGATTTATGAGGAGGGCTCTGAAATCTAGCCAGTGAAATAAAAAAAAAAAAATTAAGCTCAACATTGGCATTAAACACATACATAATCAACGAACACACTAATTTAAAAAAATTTTCCATATCCAATACACAGGGCTCAAGTAGGTCTACCACTGAAGAACTGTGTTATGAAAAATTAACAAGATTTAAAAGACAGTGTTCTTGTATCTATAAAGACARTAACTGCTTATATTTCTAGGCACACTAGGGRAAAAAAAGAAGAAAAAGCCATTTCCATTACTACTCAAAACACTAAAAAAGTGGGTCACTATAATGAAAACATCTATCTGCCTCCAAAATCCCATCAGCTTTGTCTGTCTACTCAACCATCACAATTTCCTCACACCCTTGATAGATCTGCAACATCAAGACTGTAGTTTTCCCAACCTTTTATACARTCCAGTGAAATTCTGCAGGTAAAAAAATCAACCTGTGGCATCCATAAATGCAAGGACAAAGATTACCTTTAAACTTCTAATGCGTCATCTTCATGTTTATTGGGGCAGTTTTCCAAAGGAAAGGTTTTTCCACAAGGMAACTCCCTTTCTCACAACAGAAAGCCACACTTGGGTCAGCTGCAAATGGGATCATTTTCTGAAACTTTCAATAAATTCATTACTCACCATGTACTAYGTCCTATCTTGTAGCAAATATAAGTTTGCTTGTACAGATTTTTAAGTGGTTTAAGTACAGCTGAAGAAATCTCTTCCTAGGACTTATTGTTGCTGTAGGAAGAGGAAAGAAGCCATCTCTGCTTGTAAATAAAGAACATTTGTGTTCATGTTATTGCACCTTAATGTCTGAACTGCMAATTGCACATGTAATGGTGTGAGTCTCTTATGGAATTTATTCCATCCACCAAAAGTGGATCTYGAATTAAAATACTGTAAAATCATCAGGGAAGAAGCTTCATGAGCTAGTTGGTATTAAAAAAAAGTCAAGAAAATTCACAACAGACTATACATGCTTTTCTAAGCCATCACAAATAAGCTGTGATCAGCTCTCCAGAATGCTTTAGCCCAAATTAGATTTGGTTATTAAATTATTGCCTTAAACCTAGCAATAAAAAATGACCATTCAGGTAGCAAATGAGGCTGGCATTGCCTGCACCCACAGGGTTGATGTATGGGCAGGGGAAGGACAGGGCAAGAACTGCTGCAAGTCACCAACACAAGTTCTCTCAGGTTTTGGTTCACCACTTTGTGGTTTTTACCAATTAACTCAGAGTGAACAAAATCTGTTTCGAAACACCTTTAGAAATGCAATTTCCAGGTTGGTAAAAATCCTGCTTATTTTTTAGACCATATCACTGAAGCTTAYAAGGAAACCAGCCAGATTTTTACAGATGGTTGATTTAGCTGGAAAGCAAAAGCAACCTCCACAACATGCCTACAAGCTAGACATCCAACCAAGTGTCTACTATAAATTATTTATATTTGTGACTCTGTAAACACAGATTCTAAAGCAATGACAGCGTCCTGGTGTGAACTTCAGGTGCAGAAAAACCAGGCAAAGCAGCAGTGAGATGTGAGGAGACAGCTCCAAGTGCCAGGTTTTGCAGTGTACAGGGCAGCTGCCACCTGTTCTACAGGTCCAGTTCTTTAAACAAGGATCCAGCACTCAAAATCACTCCTTCTGCCAGCAAGGAAGGCACTGCTAGTCTTTGTCAGCTMTTCCACTAAAGTTTCACTTCTGTACCATTAGGAGAATCACTACTCCCAGCAGAATTAAAAAACTGAGGCTGTGTGGTACCTCAGATTTGAAGGACAGCAAGGCAGAAACTTGTGACAGGAAAAAAAAGAAAGAAAGAAAGAAAGAAAAGCAGCACAAATGCCAGTAATATTTCAAACCCTGCCATAAAAATATTGATAATGCAGGATGACAGACCTGGGTGCCAGGTGACATCATACAGGGACAGCACTCAAAACCTGCTTTCCCTGACTAACAACCACCTTGAGATTCGTCTCTTTTCAAGAAAAGTAGAGATTTACGGAGTGTTTTTGCAGAAGTCTCCCAATAAACTAGATGATAAATACTGCCCCACACTCCAGGGCGAAGGAAAGKCAATCAACAGGAACTGGGAGTCAAATTTCACATTGACCTTTACTCCAAGACCAGGAATGGAGAGCACCAGGGTTGAGTTACTCAGTGGTACACACCAGAACCTGTCCAGGCCACGGCTGCTGGGTTGTGACATGCAGAAATCCTGCAGCTTTGTGGGATTACCAGGATCACACCGGGCCATTCCCAGCTTACACAACGCACCCACACTTTCCTCCAGCTGCTCACCTGCTGTCTCCAGCTCTGCTTTGCATCAAAACAAGACAAGACAGCAGCAATTATGGCTGCACAAAAAGCCATCCCACAAAGGTTAAGAGAAGCAGATATTCCAGCCTCTTACAGATGAGATCTGAATCAGCCCCTGCAGCTCTAGCTGATGATTCAAAAGATGAGTTCAGCACTGTCCTCCATTCCCTCTTCATCAGCTTTTTATCGGAGCAATGTTGCATCCAAGATTTCATCAATGACAGGGCCACCAAACTAAAAACTTAGCAGTACCTGTTCATGCTTTTAAGACCCACACAATGGACCCCAAGTAAATAAGCACAGCTGCAGTTTCTGCAGCCACAAATCTGCCTGAAAACCCTTCAGTTCTGTTAAATCACATGGATGGAAATAAGGACACTTCCCTAGGTTGCCCAATTTGACCATTAAAGCAAGAGGACAAAGACAAAACAGAAGCATGGAAAACCAAAACCAGAATTGCTGATATAAAATCAGGTGCTCAGAGCTCAAACTGAAGTTTTTCCATCTAGCTTTTCCATGTCTCCCTTCAGCCTGGCAGAACTCAATGGATTCAGCAAATCCTCTGCTGATTATCAGGACAAGTGCTCCTGACCTTTCGGCCAAGCAGCAATTAAACAAATATAAATGTAGGCTCCAGTGAGGTAGGGCAAGATCACCCCAAGTTGTAGAGATCTGGGCAAGTTCCCAAAGCAGGGATGGACCACTGGGCACTTCTTCCATGGGGAGAGGACCTTGGAACCCCATGGAGATGATGGGGACCGGAAATGCAGCAAGAGGAAATCACAGGAAATAGTGCCGAATACAGAGATCCCTTACCTTAAAACCCACAAATATTCTTTTTTCTGCCCCATCTCCTGAATAAAAGTGGAAAGTGGAAAATGAAATGGGAGCAAACTTTCTAATCTTCCTTAATGTGCATTCTTATTTATCAAGAAAGATGTAAATTTGTGAATGTGAAGATTTTAATCAAACAGAAAAAGTTTCTGTCAGGAAATAAAGCTTCATGATAAAATGACTGTTTATGCTCCTTTTATTGAGCCTGCAGCTTTCAAGTTTTACTTCCAGAATTTTACTTGAGCAGCAACAATTACCTTCTCATTAAAACTGCACAAAAACTGTCAGAACATCTGACATAACCAAAAAGAAGAGAAGAATTGAAACAAAACTGAGATTRCAGTCAGTGAAAGGTATGTGGATARKRTGCACTTTTAAGTCTTGTATACATTAAGTTTTTCCTAGGAAAACCACATGGAGAAGGAGTTCTGGGGRATTTTAGCAGTAGTTCTGGCTGTCCTTTATGCCCTCTCTTACACACTCACGATGCCCTTTTCCTTCCTCTGGTGCTGCTGCTCATCTACAACCACAGTTGAACCAGTTCAGGAAGTTAATCTGGTATTTAAAGAACTACCCARCATTAAAACTAAAAGCCATTTAAAAACCCAACTGATCAATAAACTAGTTTCCTGTGGTTTAGGCCTGTGAAAGAGCTCCTTGCACGTGGGGAGGAGGTGGTGAGAGCGAGATTCCCCCGCTGGCAGCAGTGACCTGTTGGACTGATTTAAAACCCTCTGCTTGGCCTTGGGTCTCTCCTGTGGTGGGAGATGACTCAAGGCATCACCCCACAGCTCAGCTGACAAGGAGACACTGCAAAAGCCAACAGAACTCACTGCAGCTGGATTCACATGTCCCGACCCTTGATGTGAACACTGGAAATGTCTGGATTATTAAATTAAAACAGATTGAACACGGCCAACCCTTGGTCTCTCTCAGCAGCACCTCCCCTCCAGTCCTGCCTTCTCCAATCCTCTTAGGACACCTTCATGGGGAAAAGCCATCCTTCTCTTGGGTGCAAACTATTTCTGTGTACTCCAGCACAACCGATGCTGAAACATTTCTGAGGTATTTCAGGATAGAAATAAAAATMAYWRAAYTGCAGAATGGTTTGGGTTRGAARKGGCCTTTAAAGGCCATCTAGGGCCCCTGCAATGAGCAAGGATACCTTCAACAGGACCAGGCTGCTCAGGGCTCCATCAGACATTTAATTTGGGTGTAAAAATGTGAAATGCTTCAAAGTAGAAATAAGTTGGAAAACGAAGTAAAGGAAGAATTTGCTGCGACGTGGCATCACACAAGTGATGGCAGCAACATTTTGTTATGCAAGCTGGACTTCCAGAACGGGCAATGCCTTGATCAAAGTGCTCTTGGACAGGATGGCCACTGTCCCCTCCATGGACATCCTTCAGGGATGCTTGCTGCTGGGTTTGCTGACAGACTTGAACTGTTACCCTCACGTCTGATGAACAAGATAAATGCAGGGCAGAATCATCTTGAAACAGAGTTTAAGTCTTGTTCGTTCAGTGCTTTCTCCCCCACTTTCTTTCCCTCTGTCCCTCCACCAAACGTACTCTCCAGAGTAACCGTACATTTGATTTTTCTTTTAAAATTGCTGGCAAAAATGAGGTTGTGCACGAGCAAATCCAACAAGAAAAGTGCTAATTTGTGCTGAAACAAGAGGCCCAGATCTTATCAGYATTTCCCAGTGATAAAGCCATCCCTGCACATGCAGCCTGACAAGCAGATCACCCGTGCTACAGCACCAGCCACTGCAGCCTGGACACACTCACCCAGCTGACACTGGGACACCTAAGCAGCTCTGCTCTTCATCAGGACTTGCAGTGGCCATCAGCAGGACACACAYTCCAGGAGCTTTAAAAAATGCCATTTTTCAGTATTAAAACCATGTCCTGTCCAAGTTCTGTGTGGACTTTGTAGTTCTGTGTAGACTGTGCACACTGTAGGACCAAGGCCAGCTCTCTTTTCTTGGGGAGCTGCAGAAACTGGACGCACAACAATCCTTCTGGATCGATAAGTAACACACAAGTAGAGGCATCAAATCAGCTTTTACAAAACCTTGCCCTGGACTCGAACACTTCTTTGAGTCCTTGCATCCAGCAAACACATGATGATGTGCTGGAAAAGGTGAGTCTCAACTTTCTCAGTTCCCTGATGGATTCTGTCAGGCAGGGAATATGAATTAGGGGCCAAGACAAGGCCTAAAACAAACAGAAAGGTTAGTTTGAGGCAGAAGAGGAACATGAGTATACTCCAACTACAGAGGCAGTGTTTAGAGGGCCTCAAAACATTTCTTGAGAGGTATGAAGAGATTTAAACCCAGTTACTTCATCCTGCTGCATTTAATTCAGTGATTCATTGGCAAGCCAGAGTCAGTTCTGTTTTGAATCTTTTCCATACTGGGCAGAAGGGATGGACCTCTCCTCTGTGTCACCTAAGCAAACACCACCCACATCCACAATTCTTGGTCAATAAAACCTCCATACAACTATTTCTGTCAGGAAACTCCTCTGCTTTCTCCTTGCTGTCCTCTGTCAAGGTACATCATCACCATCAATGAATAATTTGGGTTTAAAAGGACCTTAAAGGATTTTGTTCCAACCCCTCTCSCATGGGCAGGGGACAYCTTCCACCAGACAGGGAGGTGGTGACTCCAGATTAAGAACCACCTCAAAGCTTACAGGAACAGTTTGGTCAGCTCTTGGCAACTTCTCTCTGCAAAGTCACCACAGGAACTGCCCTTTCACATGTAGCCATCAGTCCATGCACCAAAGCACCCCCTTTGGGAGGTACCAGAGCTGTAAAAAGCACTTTAATCCCTGCCATGGCTTTGCACAGTAAGGGATAAGCTCAAGGAAAAGCTTTGCAGTTCAGGATGGTCAATTGTTTCCATTGCTGATGGCAAAATTGTGGGATTCTAAAGATGGAGTTGTGAGGAAAATTAATCCATTAACACCAGAGGTTTATGTCCAAAAAGGAGACAGAGGAGTCCCATAACTTTACTCATGAATAAAGAGAGAGGTCATGGGCATTTCCCATGGGGTCTCTCAAATTCATAGAGAGGGAACTGCAGCCTCTTTTATCCCAATTTCCCGGCCGCAGTTCCCTCTCTCTTTCCCCATTGTCTGAGTTACTTGAGAGGTACAGGCTCCCCAAAACACCTAAAGCAACCCCCCTTCTATCATACATTCTCCCTTKAATACACAGCTCAATGTCTCTGCTCTTGTAGTCGATTAATGCAGTCTGGGGTAAGTCAGTCAGTGGAATTCCTATGGAAATCCTTCCCATTGTTTCCTTCTATCTCCCAGTATCAGTCTTATCTTACCCCCAGAGTCACTGTTTGTAAAGACACTCCCTTCTCACTCCTTTCAGAGTGATCATCTCCTCTTTTAACATAACGAAAACTTGCAGGGAGATGGTGTGGTTAAGAGTATTTGAACTTTTCAAAAACACGAGGAGCAGCAGAGCTGGCTCCCCATCCTAACACTGCCCGGACAGGATGTGATGTGCAGGGGGAAAGGCTGCTCCAGCAAAGCACCCCGGTGTCCCCGGAGACACCCTGCTCTGCTCCCTGTCTGAGAAGAGGCAGGCAAGAGAATTACAGCTCACTGAAAACATTTTGCATAATTGGAGCTGATAAGAGACACACACACATCACCCCAGGAAACTATTTGCATCCTTACAACAATTACAGCACGCATAAAATTCAGATGTTAAGCAAACAATTAGGAACACTAGCACTGGCTGAAAAGAAAACAGGTGAATAAATGGACCATCACCATTAAAAAACAACAACAACAATGGTACTTATAGAGCTCTTTTCAGGCACAGGAGAGCATATTCATTGGAGATATTGGGGGCAGGAGGAGGAGGGAAATGACAAAAGGAAGATTAACAGAACCGTGTCTTGGGAAAGACTTCAATTGATATTAGAGCAAYCAGAAAGACAAAACAAATGATGCAGAACCAACAACAGGCTCCCTGTATGGAGTACAGCAAGCACATGGCACTGAGACAAAACTACTACAAACGTGCTCTCAATGGCTTAATTTCCCCCCAGGGAGCCAACACTACTCAAATTCATCGTTCCTTTTTTATTTTACTAGCCACTAAAGGCAAACAGTTAGCAGGAAGACAATGAGGAAGCAGTTATCAGATGCAGAAACACACCTCCAAAATGCATCTCAGAAAAATGACACGGGGCTTGAGAGTGGCTCTGTGCAAGATTTTACCACAGCCAGACCATGTTCAGGAACAGAACAGATTGTTAGTTCTCATAAATGTTTACAACAGCATCTTCCTAAACGCTTTGCACAATTTCAAACAATACTTTTCCTTTTAAATTATGTAAGTCTGGCTAAACCACCAGCAAATTATCATTAAGGTAACTGTTTCTCCATCCACGGCAGTAATTCTTGTGCTTTAATTCTTGCATTATTACAGCAACAGATGTTGTAGGATTCTCTCCAGGACACTACAAAGCCTACCCAAGGTTACATCCCTCCTTGCTCCCGCAGTGCACAGCCGCCCAGCTGAGCCCTACCCTGCTGTATTAATTAAACATATAGATTGAAGCATGCCCGGAGACACTGTGGTAAATTCAAGATAAGCAGAAGCTCTCTAGTGCAGGTCCYCACAAGTTTGGAGCTGTTTTCTTCCAAACACATGCTCAGGTAGCATCCCTTGCCTTCCCTTCTTCTCAACCCTGCACTTAAAGGGYTTGTTTAAATCTAATTCAAGCAAAAGCAGCATTCCTCAGATGCCACTGTGTTATGATTTAAGCACATGGAAGGAATAAGCTCCAGTTCAAATGTCCTTCCTTCACAGGGACGAAGACTGTCTTTGGTCTTTCAAAGGGATTGATTTGAAAGTCTATGCCCACTTCAACTCCTCAACAGAGCTACTGTGTTGCAGAGGTAATTTTAGTTTAAGATTAAAATGCAGCAAAGAGCAAGACTGCACTTGTTTGTTTGTCTGTTTTCCAAGTTAATCTCTTTCATTTTGCACAGCACAAGTCCCTAGCCAGAAACCACACGGGCTGGGTATCTCCTCTTGGAGCATCCCTGCCAGACTGGAACTGCAATGAATCCTTCTGAAAAGAATTTTTACACCCCAAAGGAGAAGAAAGATTGAGAGGCATGTGATTTCCCCCCTACATTTCCCCCAAGGCTCAATGCACAGCACTGCTGGCACTTGGTAAATAAAAAGGCAAAAGGAACCATTCAGTAATTTCTATTACTTCCTGAACAAAACCTGGTGGGAAGGGAATACACAAACTGCAGAAGTAACTGCCAGCAGAAAGGTTTTGCATCCAAACACAAACACGAAGTATGCTGAGGGTAAAAAACTCAATGGCCCAACTTCCTAAGTCACTTCTTATTTACATTTCAAAGGACATGTTACAGAGCCACCACATTTAATTCCATTTCACCCTTATTCATGACAGTGGCAAAAAGCCCAAGTTTAAGTCCCAGTTGCAGTATCAGCTGTGCAAATGGACAGAACAACAGTACTTTCAATAAACTTGAATAAATCATCTGTGGATATCTTCCCAAAGAACTTGTGTGCTGTACATGGCAACTTTGCCAGGCAGCAGTCAACAAGACACTGCCCACTTTGAAGCTGKGGCTCACTTGAAACCTTCTTCTTTGCAAAACCTGTAAAATGAATTAAAATCCTTATTTGAAGAGTGGATGGGAGAGATAAAGACTCCAAACTGCAGCTGCAGGGAGGAGCTGGGAGCTTTGTCCACCAAGGCTTGGAAAGCTTTTTCCGCACTCTGGGAAACCTGGAACCAGCAACACACGCTCCAGCCAAACTCCCCAGAGCAGCAACCCCCAAAATGGTTCTCCTTTCTGCCCTAACCATGCTTTGAGCTTTGGGGCTGTGTCCTCACAGAAGAATTTTCTCGCAACAGATGACCGCAGCATCCAGCAGCACTGCTCATGTAGCCGGCATGCTGCTAATCAACAGCCAGAGCAGATGGAATGCAAATCTCCCAGCGAGGGGGGACCGGGAGCCTGTCACCAGCCTGCTCCCACCCCGTAAATGAGCTATTATCAATTAGGAGCTAAATTCAGACAGGATTTTGGTGAAAGGCAACACTTCAAGGTGTTTACGGGGGAAATCCATCTGCACCGTCTAAAAAAATCCACCGTGTGCTGCAAGGTTGTTCGGTGATGGTTCCTTCGTGCATCAGCACAAGTGGTTGCTGTCCTCATTTCGAGTCCTGAAAGGATTTTAATTTAAGCTTTAGGCAAATCAATCCACCAAGTATGGTGAGGATGGCCTTAAAGGTAACATTATCTTCTTCTCACCAGAATAAATTGTTTTATTTTTGGCGAGTATGGAATCAGCTCCTTTTGAACAGCAGAAGATGGGGGAGTGGAAAAAGCATCATCCAAAAGTCACAGAGAAATGAAGTTTTGTTACAGCCATACTGATCTATACCAGCAAGGCACAAAAGAACCAACCTCAACAGATTTGGGAGTTAAGCATATAAGGTTGGAGAGTTGGTCCTTAAACAAATTCAACAAGAAGAACTGAGGCYGCCCCTGTCCATTCACTCAATTGATTCACCAACTGCTCTGAAACATGAATAAATATGTAAGTGGCTACTCTGCTCTAATTAGTGACATTCAGTGAATCTAACCTGAACCCAGACCTCAGCCCTTGCATTTAGCTCTCAGTGCCTCTCCCCTGGGAACTGAATAGCAATCAGGTATGTAATGCAGAGAGGGTTGCTTTTTTTCTTTCACATTTAGGATGGAAAATAAGGGGGGGTGGAGCACAGAGATGGAAAAATAGAATTAAATCCTTAAATCCAAGCAAAAGGTCTAAACATGCTTAAAGAACTGTTTTGAGGGAAAAAGAATGAGAGAAGAGGGAAAAGGAATAAAGGGAAAATTAAATGAGTGCAATTGCAGAAAACATGGAGCAGATGATGCATTTCCTATGTGATAGCTTAAACAAGTCCCAAGGCACACCTCCTCAGTCCATCAAACACCACATTTACATAAATCATTAATTCATTACAGTCATGAAAGAACATAGGGATGGGATAGGAGGGACAGGATGGAATGAATGAAGTGGAAATATGAGCCAGAGACACAAGCAAAATGTCCATACACAAGCACACAGAGCTTCCTGAAGGACAAAGCTCACAACCAACCTCAAAGAAATGTCTCAAACTGAGAAACCTTTGTGTTTGCCAGCACTAAACCACTCTGGCTTCCAATACACAGACAAATGTACCCATGACAGTGATGCCACTTATAAGCCTGCCCTCTGTGGCTCTGTGGAGGGAGGCTGCTGATGCTGCACTTGGTGCTGCTGCCAACAAGAGTTATTTGCTCCTGGTTTGGTCTCCATTACCCTGGATTAGAAACACAACCTCTACTCCTGCTAAACAAGGGCTCAGCCACCTCTTTCCACCCACTGGAGTCTACTTAAGCTTCTCACAAAGCTTCTTGCCCTTCCTCTGAAATAATGGTAACTTCTAACCAAAAAGTAGTCCAGAAGATTAAAGCCCCCCCCCCCCCCCCCACCTTGCAAACTTACACAGAACATATGAATTAATTTTCAGGTTTCTTGGCTGTTTTATCACTTGATTCACACACACAGAGCCCGAAACTGCAATTCAGTAGCTATCAATCTGCCTGCAGAGACAGTGTTAGCACAGCAATCCCCCCACACAACACAAGTGGTCTTACAGACGGCGGCACTATTTTTAAAGCAGAACATGGATGTATTTTCCTCTCCTTTGCCAAACAAGTATATGAAATGTGCCACATGGCAGGTAGCATGCAGATGACAAAACAGTCAGAATTCAGCAGAAATACAAVATGGGGTTGCCAGAAGGATTCCAACAACTCTTTGTCAAAAAAAAAAAAAAGGCCCAAACCATACTGGTAGGTGCTCCACCAAAAGCTTTGTTATTATCTTTGCTCTGCAGGGGTGAGAACTTCCACTATTGTTGTCATCTGGAATTCAGATGGGTTAAGAATAACTGCATTTAACACCAAAGTAGTGTCCTGGGACTGGGATGTAAACTTATCCAAGTATCCACGGTTTCTGCCTTAACCTCTGAGATGCATAAAGAATTTAGAGACTCGTCCTGAATTGAGAGACTCATCCTGAATTTAGGGACTATTCCAAGAGGAACTGCTGGCACAAAGGAAATAACCTGCAGCAGAGGCCAAGACAGAGTGTCTTCTGTAAGGGACAGACTCAGGCAGGTTATAGTTCATACTGGGGAAAGAATTTCCAGCTTTGGAAAAAGAGTCCCCAGCTTGAGAGCTCACTTGACAAACTGTCACACACATGGAACACGGGACGCAGCAGAAGTAATTCTGAAAAAACTTTCTGGGATGAAATTCAAATCTTAAATACACACAGGGGGTCTAAATAACATTTGATATTTGCAGCCAGGACKGAGCTGAGCATTTGCTATGATCATCTGAAAGATCCATTTGGTGTTAACACACCCAACCTGCAGGCTTTGCATGGCACGAGCACAAGAGAACACATCAGCACAAGGCACCAAAGGCAGCGAGGAAAAACGTCACAGAATCAAATGTAAATACATTTAAAGGAATTGTAATAATGTATGGGGAAAAAAGGCAGCTTTCCCTTTCTCAGGATGTATGGGTRCCTGTCACAGGAGTGCCCTGAGGGCAGTGCCAGAGCAACCCCAGCACACAGAGCATCCAGCTCAGCCAGTGCTATCGGTGACACAGAATTGTTGAGAGGGACACGGGGACACCCACGAGACTCAGAACACAGGCAGCCTCCACACAAAAAGTCACTGAACATTAAATCAGCCTTGCTTTTTAAGAACAAGCCTGAAAAGATCAAGCTGAGCGAGTGGATGCTGCCGAACTAATGGGTATCRTTTGTGCTTATTGTAAAAGAGCAAATTTAGGGAATTTATAGCAAGTGGCATTTTATATGAAAGCATTTTTGCAGCTAACAGCAAAGAATGGTATCATTCTGCATTTGCTTCTATTTGCAATTAAAGATTCACCAGCACATCCACCTAGGATGCCTTATTAGCATGTTAATACTACCTAAGAAATGACCTGTGAATTGTTCTTTGGATACCCACAAACTATGTATCTCTCTTCATTAGCAGCTTCATTAGCACTGCAAGATGAAAAATAAACTCTTTTCCTGCAAATGTAGTATAAATACATGCCACCTCTACAACTAGCAGCAAAGACTTAACAGCAACAGCCTATGTTTAAAATATTCACAACGAAGCTTTAAGTAGGCAAATCTGACAAGAATTAAACTGTTCCATAGAGGTGATGGTGTGCTCAGACACATTCAGGAACACTGCCAGTACTTAAAATAAAGTTTGCAACATTGTGCAAAAGGGATTTTATAATTTTAAATAATTGCTTTTTATTTTGAGCCGTAAAATGTTTGCCAAAGCGGTTGTTTTTATGAAGCGTAGCCTACTGCCCTAGATTCCTCTCTGAAAATTGTAATTATTTTATTATAGTAAAATAGTTACATCATTTTCAGAGCCTGAAATGGTAACGCTGTCAAAAGACATATGCTGATAGATATTCCAGTGCCATTAGCTATGAAACCTGATTTCCTTTAACAAAGTCTCAATGAACCAACTTGTGCCTCGCTGCAGCGTTCATTAATGAGCCGGGGCGAGCTGCCTCCAACGCCGCTGAAACACAAAAAGCTCTGAGCAGCTGTGGTGGGAGTGTTTGCATCCCTTCTCTCTGCTGCTACCCACAAATCTTGGGGTAACCACAGAGCTCACCCAACTCGCATCCCTTCCTTCAGCAGAGGTCAGGAAAGCAGSCAGCAGAGCAGAGGCAGGCATTGAGGCGATGGAAGGAGCTGGAAAAGCGAGCCCACCGTGGGCTTTACCTGSCAGACAGCTGCCAGATGCCGGCAGCAGATGGATTCAGATGCACTTGGATCCCTCTGCTAGTCGGRAACCCCTCGCTGCTGCTATCCATGGACACAAAATCTATGTGAGAACTAAACAGCAGGAAAACCATAAACGAGAAGCAAGAAGCGTGTTATACATCAGACTGAGCACTGCAGCCTTACAGTGCTGTGTCCTAGGCTGAGAGAAACACCAAATAAAGAGACAAAAAAACACATCCCCAAATAGGCATCATGACACACTGCTGTGCAGAGAGATGAGGCAAACCCCCTCCACTCTGTGCTAAGTGGAAGATGGAGAGACCTCGGGAGACCTTCCCCAAGCAGTGGGAAAGAGAAATCGYGGAGGTGGATTTTTTATTTACATGAGTTAAAAGTAATCTTCCCAGAGAAATGAGCTGCTAAATAACCACAAAGAGTCTCACTTCCCAACAGCCACAAATAAGGTTCTTGCAAACTCTCCTGCTTATTTTTTTTTTCCCCTTCGCATATGCAGCTCATTAATGGATTCTCCATCTGCACTCACAATTRCTCTTAACATTTGCACAGCCCAAGACAAAGATGTTCTGGGCAAGCCACAGCCTCTTCTGACAACTGTCACAAACGAAACGCCAAATCAGTCTGGTGACATCTYTGACCCATGACAACGCTGCAGCTTCTTGGAAGGAAATTCCTGGAAGAAATCGATACGGTGCTAYAAAACCCTGTCAGTTCTGCTATTGCTCAACAGAAGGACTGCATCAGCAAGACAAAGGAGACAGAAAATGCAGTGCCCAGGATATGGGGTAGGATGGAATAGGCTGGGTTGTTATGGCTGCCTGAGCAGTGGTGGCTTCACGGATACAACCCCAGTGGTACCACCAAGGAATGTATGGCAAGAGGAGACTGCAAAGCAAGTTTTGCTCCTGGATCTCCTGAATTCCCACTGCTGGGAAACTGGGAAAGCCTTCCTTTGGAAAAGAAACACCATGCTGTAATCTATAAATAAATAAACATATCATGTCAAGAGTCACTTTCCTTTCTTATTTCACCCACTCGCTGCCCGGCTCTCGCACACCCTGCCACTGATGATGAATAATTCCCTTTTAAAATCAAACAGGGATCATGAATGCAGAAGACTTTCTAACAAAGAACACTCTCCCTTGCGTGTGGGACGGGGATATTTTACCATCACCTCCATCAAAACAATATACTCAGTGCTACAGCACGTCCCCGTGGGCTGTACTGAACTCACGCAAAGACKCTCGGTGGGCACGCAGCCCCAGAGCCCTGGCACAGCACTTTCCCCTCTTTTCCCTTTCCCTCYTAATCCACATTGGCACATCCTGACTTCTGTCAGTTTGGGAAGACTGCTCATAGTTTTTATGAGGCGTTGTTAGGAGGGCTACAGGCATCCTCCCCACGACGTGTTCACCATCCTCCAGCGCTCGCTATTGTCTCCGCTCCCACTTGTTTAAAATTCCTACGGGATACTGACATATCTCAACAGGGCTTTAATAATAGCCTAATAATTGCTCCAGACAATAACTTAGATTGTATTGAGAGCTCGCCTGTTGGGGCGGTGGGTAAAAGGGTTGCCTTGGTAACAATGAAAAAATCATACAGCAAATAGAGACATGAAAGGACACAAGCTGATCCGTTTGCTCCCTGCTCAAAAATCCGTGGGAAACRGTGACATTGGCACGAAAGTAAGGCTCTTCTGGTCAGAATGTGTAAATAGCACTAAAACCCAACTTATCTGRAGGTTTAATTAAGGCTTAGGTAAAGAAGACCTTATGAATTATGCAGTAAGGGCCAGAGGTAGCAGACACTACAATTTCAGTGTGCTGTCAAAGCCGATTCTCAGTTTCAGGAAGATGGAATTTTGTCATCTAAACAGCTTAATTTAAAGTGCTGGAGACAAGGTAATGAGGTCAGTAAACTCRAATGCTCTGAGCCTGTGTTTTGTCTTTACTCTGCTTTGATCAGCTTTCTCTAGCAGCTTTCTTTGAAAGACATCAACRTTGTAATACATAGCAACTCAGGAGTCAGTTTTTAAAACATGGCAGGGATTGCTGCTGCATGGCTGAAAATAAACATTTACAGACCACACATTCCCACATTTGTCCCACAGGGCAGGAAAAAAATACCTCCTGCAAGCATGATCCACCTGGCTCATCCCTCCGTCCCATCACCCAGCCTGCAGAAACAGTGGCTGCACACCAGGAAAAAGCTCTCAAAGAGGCCTTTGGTTATTAGTGGCATAATGGCTCACAGATTCGTGCTCTACATCGGCAAGTGACAGCGGCAGACAGGCAGCCAGCAGCTCCCTCCATCCAGGAGTAGTCATATTAATGGATACATTAAGACCAACSTGCCCAGCAAATGGCAGAGGCACAGCCACAGCGAAGCCGCCACGGGAGAGGCTCCCCTACGACTTTCTCATTAGTTATCTCAAATTAAATTAATTTTCCAGAGCACAAGAACAATGATAACTAATAAAATTCCAGTCCCATGATGCYGTTTCATGCCCATCTGTTTCTGAGGAACTAGAGATGGCTGGACATGCTCACATGCACCATCGATGTCTACTGGGGGAAGCTGGGAATTCACASGGCTCTTTATCATGGAATCATAGAATTGTTTAGGTTGGAAAAGCCCTGCAAGATCATCGGGTCCAATTGTAAACCCAGCATTGCCAAGCTACCACTAAGCCATGTCACCAAGTGCCACATGGAAATATCTTTTAAATCCCTCWAGTGTTTGTGATTCCTCCATTTCTCCAGGCAAGCTGTTCTGATACTTGACAACCCTTTCAGTGGGTTTTTTCCTAATATCCAAACAAAACATTGGCTTGAGGTCAATTGTTAATTGGGAGAAGAGACCTTGCCCCGTCTGTCTACAACCTCCTTTGAGGTGGTTGTAGAGAGCAAGAAGGTCTCCCCTGAGCTTCCTTTCCCCCAGGCTGAGTCCTCCCAGGCAATTCTCACCAGTCTTGTGCTCCAGACCGTTCTCTGGGCACCTCCAGCCCTTCCTTCTTGTCACAAGGATCCCAGCCTGGTGATCAGACATAAGATCACTGGTGAGAGTCAGGGTTAACACAGGAAATTSAGGGACATGATGCTGATGATGACAAAGATGAGCCATCCCTGCTCTGCTCTGGATGGATAAGGATGCTCTGGACACTGAGCAGCAGGGGATGGAGAGCAGCAGGAGCAGGGAAYGCTCTGCTGTGCCACACASRGGTGGTGTCYCACCCCTGTGGAAAGGCCACCCCAGCCTGGCACAAATGAGGCAGCTCAGGGAGGGACACAATGGCCAAGAAACACCRCTCTGCTCGTAGGAGGCTCTCAGAAAGGCAAAGGACAAAGAGCTCCTCTCCAAAGGAAAAGGGCACAAGCTGATAAGATGGATCCCTTCCAGCACAGCGCTTTCTCCCCAGCAGCCAAGGAAAGGGGTTGGGCTTTCTTAGTATTGCCTTTGGAAACRGGATCAGAACACAGATATTTAAAAGCATGTTCTGGCACGGGCCCAGTTTCCTTGCCAGCAAGATTTTCAACCTTTAACACCGAGCAAAATCCTACTAATTGCAGAATTGTTCTTTCTTCARAGAGTCATTCCTGCAAAGCTTTACAAAATCGGCGACAGCAGATGAGGGCAGTACTACTTGTTTATTCTGCAAAACACTCCATGGCAGAAATTTAAACCTACAGGGATGAGAAAAGAAGCAACATTCTGTATTAACTCCAGAGACCCCTTTTCACTTTGAATTTCACGTTTCAAGCTGCCTRCAGAAAGCTGGAAGAGAAGCTGTTTGCTTCCACCACGAGCTGGAAACAAAGCACCGACAGAGGAGGGAAAAATGGGGATTGGGAAAAGGCTGGAAAGGTAAAAATCCCCTGTGACATCCTGGTCATGTTTTGCTGCATATCACAGGAYACCAGACCACCTCGAAAATGGAAGTGGCAGCCTCCTCTGCTATCAAGAGCATTTATCCCATTCTTTCTCAGATCTGGGAAGAAAGCAGACTGATGACACTGTAATTCAGTTCAGCCATCCAAATTGACGAACCAAGTCTGCAGATATGACTAAAAAGCCTGGTTTATCTACAGCAAATACATGCAGAATTTTTTTCTGCCAGAAAACACAGGGAAAACTCTACAAGTCTTGTTATCCATTTTCTGAGATAAGTACTTAAGCCAGTCATCTCTATCTTTGCCACCTGCTCTCCCAAATTACAGATGCAAGAGCAAGGGTCCCAGAGGAAACAGGCATTTCTTCAGTTAAACAGGTYTTATTTCAAAATAAGCCAAATAATCTTCTCAATACCCTTCAATATCCTTTTGGCATCCCAAACAAGAAAACKTAGGAGGAGTAAAAAACCATTTAGAATAAATCCCTTAGGATAGGTACACACACAGAGACATAAAACTTTTTTGTTTTTTTAATTAGAACTCTGAAAAAGGTTTAGACCAATCCTCAAAGGAAGAGAAGAGATGAGAGGTAGCAGGGCTGTGAAACACCATCGTGGATACTGAGCATACACTGCCATCACAGAGAGAGGAGAAAAGGTTAAAAACAAAGCAACACAATCTTTTAATAGGTTCAGGGCTAAGTTGACATTGCTAAGCACATTAAACAGTAAAAAAACCAAGACATTAGACTACAGGAGTGTAAGGGCAGGATTAACCAATTATGATGCTTTTGCAACAAGAACAAAGCATGCTGCAAGGCAGTCTGRAGCAAAAGCAGGACCCCCTAGGAAGCAACAGCAGCTTCTTGAATATTAAGCAATAGAGAAAAATGGACACAGAGACAGAAAAGCTTGTTTAGAAAAGAATTTATGCTGGAGCAGGTCTTTTCCATGACAGTGCTATAAATGGAAAAATTACTAAGAACTGGCATTCTGCTGTTTCAGTTAGGAAATTTAATGAGATTTGCCCTGGAAGGTTGTTTTTGTTTTCTTAAAGCAATACTATTTAAGGTGAGCTGCTTAAAGAAATTAAGAACTGCTTTAAAAAAAAAAAAAAAAAAAAAAAAAAAAAAAAGAAAGAAAAAAAAGGATTAAGTGCTCTCAGCTCTTAAACATACTATGAGCAAATACTAGAATTCCCACACCTTGTTTGCAAATAAACTTGTGTTATAAAAAGTCTAGGCAAATATAATTAACAACAGAACTGGCAAGGAGATCTGAGGTAGCTCTGAGAACACAACRTTACAAAGAAGCTGGTAAAACCACCTTTTTGACCTTCCTACCTCTATGCCCCAGGACTTTGACCTAGTCCTACCCCTTCCAGCCCATCATCTGCCCGGGTTATTTCAGCCCAACTACTTGCAGGGCTGAACTCTGAATGAGAGAAGTGCTGCCCAGTTCCCCAATAAATAAATAACTATGCTGCATCTGCCAGGAGAAAATAGAGAAGATATTCTGCATGTTCAGCRCCTTTACCTCTGACAAAACACGTTAGTACACAGACAAAACCATACAAGTCTAGAAGAAAAATAGTAAATCTTAAAAAATCTATCTGAATGTACAAAGAACATCCTCCACTTAGAGCAGAGCTYCATTTTAAACTGGTTGATTGAATCCAGTGGCAATTCTCAACCAGTCTGGATGCAAACCACCTCACTTGGAGGTCAGTGAGCTCCTCTTGAGCTGGACTTATTTARGAGTGAAGCAAGACAAGGTAATGTGGAACAAGCGAGAGGTCTCAACGGTATTTAAAGAAAAAGGAGAACTATAGACTTTTCCCCAACCTCCCCTCCATGGTAGCATCTCTACATCCTGAAGAACCTGCARGGAGAAAAGCAGGAATCCACCTTCCAAATGTCATTCTGCAAATCGAGAAAAGGGTCTGGAGTACTCCTGCAGTCATGAACAACATGTTGTTCTTTTCAAAGTTAAATTGCATTCCCTTGACTTCAAAAGTGCTTTACCCAAAACCAGGAATRCCACAAGAGATGAAAAATTGGTTCACTAAGGATCAAAACTTGTAGCTCAGAAATCTAAGCTGAAGGTTTTATAATAATAATCAGTCTRATGATGGAGAATGTTTACCTACATTGTAAAGAAAAAAGCCAGTGTTAACCAGAGAACCTGACCCTGCTCCTGGCAAGGCTGAATTTCCACTGCCTGCAGATCTCCAGGACCGGAAACTCTGCCATGGCACTGAAATATCACACAAGATGTTGAGATGAGTGTGCATGGAACTGGACAGGCTTCACCAGCCTCCCTGCAAGGCTGTGCAGAGTCTCATAATCTAATTGCTTTAATTCACAGAAATAAACTCCCCCATATATTTTAAAATCATTACCTARATAAATGATCATGAAATACATTCTTATCCTTAAGCCAGTATTTATAGGGCTTCCTAAGACAGTACCTGTGCCAGTCCTGGCTAAGCCCATCTCTCAAACCCAAAATTAGAGCCCTGTCTCTGCCCAGGGCTGCAGCACACAGTTGAGAGTGAATGCTTGGACAAATATGAAGAAAGAGCTGTGATMCAGTTCAGCACATCACACCCATCTCCATCCGAAAACTCTTTCTCCAGTTTATTTTTCCATTAGAAAACAAGGGTGATCAGGAATAATCTGTTTTATGGATTGAAATCCTGGCTCAAGTCCCACATAGAGAACGAGGAGTGTCTTTCTCTCCCTTTAGCCTGGGGCTACCCAACAGTGAGGGGTGTCTGCAAAAAAAACCCTCAACTTCCATCTACAACTGAGAGCAGCAGGTGAACCCATATTTTTGGAAGTAGGCAGGATTCCAAAGCWGTGCTTTGAAGCTGGGTGTCAGCACTGTTCCAGCAGTATGGGTGGCACAGGCAATAGCCTTGGRATTGCTGCCAACTCCACACCAGGGCCACCCACCACCACTGAGGGCAATGAAGGTTGTTTTTTCCAAGCTACAGAGTCATTGGTGAAAACCAGGAAAGGCAGGAAATCTAATCTCTGATCTCGCTGTTACTTTTGGAAAAAGCAAATCTGAATAGCAACGTGTTTGATTAAAAACCTATAAATCAAGTCACGCTTGGTGCTCCCAAACCTGATTAGTGTTCTGCAAGTTCCTTGACATTTGCCATTCCCAAAGCAATCCATATGCTGGACATTTCAGTGCATTTGTTACCCCCTCGTGATGAACTGCTCTGCTGGTGGCATTTCCAGACTRCAGACAGGGCTGGAGGCTTTTGGGGGCAGAAGGAAGTGCACCTAAATCATGCAGTGCCTACACTGGCACAGCCAAAGAACAGACAGACAATTAAATCTGGAACACAGGCACTTTCCTCTCCTAGCCACCATCTCCCATCTACCCCCTACCACAGAAAAAAATGCTCCACATTTCTATTCAGAAAACTATGGCATTTCTGGAGTTAATTTTCACATCTTCAACCTGTGAGGTCTTTAATTTTTAGGGGAAAAAACTGCATCCTGTTTACAGAAAAATGTGGTAGAAGGAAAGAAGAAGAGTTGAGTTGAGGGCCTCCCTCCTGGTGAAGACATGCTGAAGGAGAAAAAAACAAAACCATGACCAGGCAAGTAAAATGCAAGAATTGCATTTCTTGAGAAYTCCTAAAGCAAGAATTATTTATCTCTTGTGGTTAACAAGGCACAACAAGGCTACAAAACCGGAATRTAAACCCCCCAACATTTTAATGTGTGAGAGGAGCAGCAGTAAAGRTCTGGACTGCAAGCACAGGAAACTCTGCCAAAGAATTCATGTGCCATATGAAGGCTGTAACATCAATGGCCCCTAAAAACCACAAAGGAAGATGGGAAGGAGAGGGCTTAGCCAAAGCAGTGCATTTTAAAGCTGTCATCTTATTATCACTATGTCATGAGTTGGAACAATATATGTGTTTGAGGCACACTGGAAACTATGGGTTTAATTAAATATATTTATGGAGGATGCTTCTGAGGTTTCCAGAGTCCTTTTTATAGTCCTAATGCTGTTGACAAGACAGGAAGCGATATTCATATCAAAGGCTGCACACCATACACAAACACCAAATTCAGTGTGTGTGTTTGAACAGCAGAATGACCCTGGTTAGGAGTCAAAATAGAAGAAAGAATTAGAATTCATAYGGAGTGAAATGTAGAGGACATGCAAAAAGAGGAAAAAGAACATCMCCACTTAGATACAAGGAGGAAGGTGAGGGCTTGGTCCTCCTAGGAATRTAAAGGTCACCCCCATCTCCACTGCCACTGGTTTGGCCTTTGATCCAAATTGCAGTAGTTTTAGCAAGCATTGCTGCTCTTTTAATAATGGAATCATGGAATGGTTTGGGTTGGAATGGACCTTAAAGCCCATCCAGTTCCACCCCCTACCATGGTCAGGGACACCTTCCACTATTCCAGTTTGCTCCAAGCCCCATCCAACCTGGCCTTGAACACTTCCAGGGATCCAGGGGCAGCCACAGCTTCTCTGGGCAATCTGTACCAGGGCCTCATCACCCTCACAGGAAATAATTTCTTCCTAATAGCTCATCTAAATCTCCCCTCTGTCAGTGTGAAGCCATTCCCCCTTGTTCTATCATTCTGCCCCTCTCCACCTCTCTTGGAGTCCCTTTAGGCACTGGAAGGTACTGCCAGGTTTTCCTGGAGGCTTCTCTTGTCCAGGAAGAAAAATCCCAACTCTCTCAGCCTCTCCCCACAGCAGAGGTGCTCCAGCCCTCTGATCACTCCTCTGGATTTGCTCCAGAGCTCCACATCCTTCTCATGTTGTGGCCCCACATCTGGATGCAGCACTGCAGGTGGGACCCCACCAGGGCACAGCAGTGGGGAAGAATCCCCTTCTTGACCTGCTGGCCACGCTCCTTTTGATGCAGGATATTTAAATTATCTCCAAATTAGGGCTGGCACCCAAGAATTCTCCCTGATACTGAGAAGAGAGTACAAGACTGAGGGGGGGGAGCCTTGAAAATTTAAGTTACACAAGCCACCTACCTAAGCCATTGCCTAAGTGATAAGAGACAAGCTCACCAGTTAAAATACTTGCTCTCACATCAAAAAGATGCCACCCAAAAAAAGGAGCATCAAATGACTAGGTACAGAGGTTGCTCCMGAATTAGTTCTATACTGAGAGTGAGCTGAAACCCCTTAGTTTCCATTTTCTTATAAAAGCATAGAATGTAAAAGTGGATCTAGCTATCAAGGTGGAAAGGGTTAAACCCTCAGTGTCCACAAATTCACATTATAAACACATAAAATAATTCAGTAAGCTAACAGAGCACCAGAATGGTGTGAACTGGGAATATACCAARCTCAAGTGGTATTTTTTCTRAAACAAAAATAAATAAGAAGGGTAYTGGTACATGATGTTCCCACATCCTTAAATGTGGGGACTTCCACCAGCCCCAGAAATGCATAGGAGCTTTAATAACTAATAAAGGAAAAATTCAGATTAACCTAAAAGAAGATGGACTTATTTGTAATACTAAGGAGAGAAAACGGTTGGAATACGTAACAACATTGCTGTTTAAGTGTTTAYAATTACATCCTGAAGACTAAAACACTAAAGCTTTGATTTCTTCAGTGCTATTTTCCAAGGCAAGCATCCAGTTCTCAGGGTGAGCTGTGTTTATTTTGATTAGAACTGCCACATGGAGTCAATACTACGAAACCACCGCATCGCTTGAGATTCTCAGTTGGCAAGCCACAACTTTCTGTTGGGTTTCCACTTCTTCAGAACCGAAGCTAATGCTGAGCTTGGGCCAAAAAAAGGAGGAAATCAGTCAGAAAAGGACATTGAATGCTGATTCTCTAGGAAAATGACAAATATTTTCCAGGAAGAGGTAAGCCACATGCTTGTTAGAACATACATAACAGTCATAGCTTTAAGGTTCAGACAGTAGCTCCCCATCACCTATTAAGCAAATATGTACACATTTTCCTTTTTCATTGGAGTTGTTTCAAAGTAAGGAATTTACAACCAAGAAACAGCTCCAAAAATCCCAACTCCTCTAAACGCCTGTGGCAGATTRGATCTTGKGTTATTTCTGAGTARASAAAGTCTTTACTTGGGCCATTCAGYTTTTAGATGAATTAAATGTCACTGGCTCTGCATCTTTTGTGTAAAAGCACACAATTCAGGGGGGAAAAACACAAGCAGAATTTTAACAGCTGCTGGAAATAYCACCAGCTTAATAACGAGTTAGAAATTTAAGGCTAAACAAACACCTTGAGGGGTACCATGTTACCTAAATACCAATCTACTGAGAACTCATAAAGAGAARAAAAGCAAATGCATCAAAGCGAGAAAGCACAAACCATTGGCAGCAGCAAAGAGCTATCTAACAGCGAGGAAAAAAAAATCTATGCATTAACATTTCAAAATGTCCCCTGGGCTTAGCTAATTGCTATGATCAATTCTGGTTTGCTCACAAAAGCCTGGACAGCTAGCCAGAGGGGGCAAGGAGGGAACTCAGAGTGGGAGATGCAACTTTAATGAGCTTTTAAACAGTAAGACAACATGGCCATCCCCACGGACAYGCAGGTGCACGGCAGCCCTGGGGAGCATCCTGATGGAGCACAGCATCCCACCTGACAAACAGCTGCCAAGGGGACGTGAGTGTGCATTAATGTCCCTGTGCTGCGGAATCACAACCACCTCATTTCTATCAGAACAGGCTCTCCCCAAAGCCAGCAGCGCTCCCCTGATTGCTGCCAGCCCCTGAACAAGGGGCTGATTAGACAAGCCAGCAGCAGCCAGGCTGAAACAGTCATCAGGCTGCTCAAACTTGAATATTTAAAGCCAGGCATCCCAGCTCACCTACATTACGCCCATCGCATTAAGTGAGAGCTTTTGTATGATCAGATGTTGTAATCAGACCAGACAAAGACTATCAGCAGTCCTCGGATGTTCAGCATCTCACCAAGAGGAACAACTGATATTAGGAAAAAGTTTTTTACTGAAAGAGTAATAAAGCATTGGAATGGGTTGCCCAGGGAGGTGGTGGATTCACCATCCCTGGATGTGCTGCAAGAAAGATTGGATGTGGCACTTGGTGTCATGGTTTATTGAGGTGTCAGGGCATAGGTTGGACTCAAAGACCTTGAAGGTCTCTTCCAAGCCTGGTGATTCTGTGATTCTGTAACTGGCTACTGA